>NC_052146.1:86454396-86754396 GCF_902713615.1 Scyliorhinus canicula | reverse complement strand
AGTATATGTTCGAAATTTTGCAGACAGCATCCGGTGGATCTCCGTGTCAATCATCCGTCAGGCAGGGCCGGTATCTTTATTAAGTGCAGGCACAAGGTAGCATTATGCAAAAGCACTTTGATCACATTCGGTCCAGATGACCAATTCTTCCTAAAATTCCTCAAGGGACTAAAGTTCTTGACAAACCCAATCTGATGCCCGAAGAGACCAGAGTATTGCCCCAAGGGGGCCCTGGCGACGACATGAGTGAGGTAGATATAGATTCTGACATGGAAACACCAGCATCAGAGGTCTCCGGCAAGGAGCGAAAAGTGCAGCAACCTCAGTCAGTGCTTCCAAATGGTGTTCCAGTCAGAAGTGGCTCGAATTTGAGCTCTCCTGCTAAGGGGCTGTGGAGCCCTAAATCACCCTTGGTTAGGTTCTGGATAAAGTACCAACTGCACAGTCCCAGCTGGGATCTGATGTATATTATAAATACTAGTGTGTTGTTATAAACCAAGTCTTCTTTAACCTTCTCGGCTCGCACTCATTTGTGGTCCACAAAAATAAGACAAGTTGTTTACTAGCCAGTAAAAGGCTTTTCCTTGTGAAGATCCATTTCTCGATCCAACATCTAAACCAGCTTTCAAAAGAATCAGTACTTGATATCCTCATCTGAAAGCATTTTCTGTTTCAGTGCAAATCCTATGTCCTGAGAGAATAGTATATCTGAAGCCTGGTTCAGAACAAAATCACATTCCATCTATATGGTAGAATGTGAATTTTCTTTTGGTTGAAGATATTGGCAATTCATCAATCCTTTAGTCACATTTAATGAATTCCTTTCCCAATTGGGCACAGTACTACAGAATTGGCTAAATCTGATATTGTTTTTGTTTCCAAGATGAAACACAAAGTGGGAGGATGGGCTGTTCGGTGGATACAGCCCTATCTGATTGGTAAATGGAGTTTTCTGTTGTTCCCTTCTTCTTTGAGGTTATTCTATTCTTTGACAACTGCTTTGAAGACTAAACATGAACTGGCTGACTGGACTTAGTAAACTACTATTCTGATGTGGCTTGTTAAAAATATAACTTCACCCTGCTGAATAAACAAGACTCTGCACAACCATTGATTATTGTAGTTTATTTATTTTAGTACTCAGTAATGTCATGTCCTCAAACCTTTAATATGCCCATGGCTGAGTGTACGAGTTCTATTAAGTTTTCAATTTTCTCCTGAAGGTGCTGATTCGTTGCTGGGGTACAGTTCCATGGCAACCTATAATACCTCCCCATGTGGCCATTACTTAGGGAATGAACGGCTGCAGATTATTTATCGTCCATCACAGGCATGCTTGTAGCGCGGGCCACAGGATTAGAGATCAGAAATGGAAACCTTAGCTAACCTTTATCCCCTCCATAGCCCAGGGGCACTGAGCTCAATTGCACTTCTCCGAGTGCTACCCTGGCTGAAATTAACTCCCTACAGACCAGGGATTCAAACTGGAACGCTATAGTCTGCCTGACTCAGTGCAAGGGCAACCTTCTCCACAAAGATACCCGGAGATCATGAGCATCATTATACGTCCTCATCAAGTTGACTGATTTAAGTGTGGCTAATTGTCAGTTTTATAGACTTGAAAACAGGCCACTGCATCAATCACTCCCAGGTCAAATCTGGTAATGGTCTGGTGCAGTTTGGAGCTCTGGAGAATAGTGTGACATGTGCTAAATTCCAGACAACTGCTTTTTACAGCATCACACCACTATGGCCCCTGCTTATGGGAATTAGGTCAGAATAGGAGGTTTGTTTCAAACTGCAGACAGAAATCCACTCGGACCAAAGTAAATGGATGGTGTTCTGGCAGTTTGCCTCCAAATTCTAACTCTCGTAAATACTCCGGATAAACTCAGCAACGTTACTGCAAATATTGGATTCTTATAATCTTACATTTGAAAAGGTTACCGTATGGAGGCCCAAGTAGGCATATCATTGATGCTCATTAATGCTGTACGCTGCCTATTTGGTTAAAAAAATATACAACCACCAGAGGGATGGATTGGTAGAGGGACTGACATTCAGCAGAATCTGAAGTTGGCATTTGGCAAGTGGGCAGATGGAGTAAGTGAAGCATTACATACGCAGGATATTCAAAGATGATGTACAGATGATTGATGAATCCCATGCCATTGCTCTCTCATGCAGTGTCAAGTTGGCAACTGTGGCAAATTTATAAATTTCAACTTTGTACCAGCACTAATAGGAGTTGATTTTCATTTGAATCACCTGGTGTTAACCTAGCAATAAGAGCCTCAAAATTTTGCGGTTCACCTTGCCATCCATTAGTGCTGAAAACACAGCTGGGATTTCTGAGCAGCCCCTGCATTTAATGGGTGGTACACTCCTTATGGTATGCAAATCGAGGTTCTATGACATAAAAAGAACCCCAAAGGCCATTTTAGATTGGAACTAATTGAAACATGAGTCAAGTATGGGCTGTGGAAGAGATCCAGGTAAAATAATCTGAACTGCTGCTGTCCAGAAACCCCCATTCAAACCCCGTTTCAACCCCAACCCAACCACCAAATTGACTTCACCGGCAAACCTCGGATGGTTCTGACGCTGTTACATCAACAGGTACCCAGAAAAAATGAGTACAGTTCAAACCAATTTTGGCTTCTGGGTATCACAGTGCAATGCCCGGATCTCGCCTCTCACCTGACCTGAGTGGGAAGGTCAAACAAGATAGGATCACCTGGATTTTAAGGTAAGGGGCTGGATTCTCCATTTCTGAGACTAAGTGCTGACGCCATGGACTTCTACGACAGAAAAACCGGCGCCGCACCTGAGCTGATTTTGCTACCGTTGAGGGGCTAGCACTGGTGCCGTGTGGAACACAATCGATTCCACTACAAAATGGTGCGTGATATGCCAGTTCCGTGATTGACACTCGGGAGACTGACAAGCTGCAGCCGCACATGCACATTACAATCCCTGCACACACTTATCCCAGCTAAAAAGATGGCAATGGTTGTGCTGGAGTTTGCCCATACTGCTGATGGGTCGACTGGGGCCAGAGGGCACCCAGGGGGGTGCCCTGGGGGGACACCTATATGACCCATGGTACCAGGTTCAACGTGGGCTGTTAGCGGTGTGCGCAGCTACATGGTTGCCTTTCCGGCTGGGGCAATAGTGCTCCATGCCTGACCACTTTGATCCCACAGCTCACCTCCTGGCCACCCCCCACTATTCCCCTCAGCCCTGGCAGAAGCCCCCCCCCCCCCGGCCAGCCGCACAACTGTTAGCAAACTATAGCGATGTTGGACACTTTCCGTACCCCCTCCCTCTCCCTCAGCAGCCACGTTTCACGATTTATAAAAGCACAAGCGAGCCACGGCATCGGGCATTCGGCCCATCGGAGACGGAGAATCATGGAGGCCCTGGAGAGTACCCGGTCGGGCCCGCTAATGATATGCAAACGGTGAGAAATGCATTGACGTCTTTTTTGAGGTGACGGAGAATCGTGATTTGGCTTCAAATCGGCACCTGCCCCGATTTTGGCGTCAGAACCTATTCTCCACCAAATCGCGTTTATCGGTTTCGGCATCGGCTAACGGAGAATCCCGTCCAAGGACCTTTGAGCAGAGTGGAAATCCAACTCCGTTTGCATTTTATCAGAAGTTATGACTATGTGCCTCCAAACCCAGAAATCACAGTTACAGCCAGCTTCTATAAGAAGGAGCACAAGTGAATCACCAGTTAATGCCCACCCCCTGAATAAAAAACCAATGAATACACAATTATCATGTTGGGCTCTGACACTACAGTCGCACAAATGGTAGAGAGATTTCAACAGGGCAGATGTTCTGCTAAACTCAAACATCCAGACGTTGTTGCCCGAGATGTGCCACTCCATCATTAGCTTTGCAAAAGCAGTATCACGTTGTCTGCTTCAACATTGAAATGCTTTGAACAGTGTGAGGTTTCTTGCAATTGTGTCGTTGACACAAAGTAAACATGTCACAGAAAGTTAAGTCTTGTCCATTTTATTCTGAGTCCTCTTTTAACCGCATGATGAATGTTCATTACTGCCACACAATCTTTCTTGCACTAAAAATTGACCAATGCATGGGTGGGAGTTTTAACCCTTCAGGTTAAGTTTGTTGTTGGATTATATAAAACTCAAAATTTTTAAAAAGTTTTTTCGTTTTCCTTTCTGATTTCTCCATCTCTCATAATCCAAACTCTCCCTTAATTTCTCTTTCAGTATGTTATTTGACATTGAATTCATTCACTCTAATGTACACTGCCACCTCAATCCATAGAATCCCAACAGAAGGAAGTCATTCGGCCCATCAAAAGCGCAATTTTCCCGAATCCCCGCGATGGACCGACGCCGGCGTAAAAAGCAGCGCAAACCACTCCGGCGTGGGGCGACCGGAAGTTGCGGAATCCTCCGCACTTCCGGGGGCTAGGTCAGCGGCGGGGGGCCGGCATAAGTTCGCGCATGTGTAGAACCACTGGCGTAGTTTTGCGCATGCGCAGACTGGCTGGCGCATGCGCAAGAGGGTGTCTTCCCGCGCCAGCCATGGCGGAGCCCTACAGGGGCCGATGCAGAGGAAGGAGTGCCGCAACGGCACAGGCCCGCCCGCAGATTGGTGGGCCCCGATCGCGGACCAGGCCACCGCAGGGGCTCCCTCTGGGGCCAGATCCCCCCCGAGGACCGCACCAGCTGGCCTACCAGCCTGGTCCCGCCCTGTGGGACCATGTCCGGCGGGACTGGCCAGTAACCAACGGGTGCTTGGCCCATCGAGGCCCGGAGAATTGCCCGGGGAGGGCGCTGCCAATGGCCCCCGACAGGCGGGACGTGATCCCCACCCCCGCCAAAAACTGGTGCCGGAGATTATGGAAGCCGGCGTCGGAGCGGCAGGGCGGGATTCACGCCGCCCCCCCCCCCCCCCCCCCCCGGGATTCTCCGACCCAGCGGGGGGGGTCAGGAATCCCGCCCCAAGTCTGCACCAACCCTCCAAAAGAGCACCCTACCTAGGCCTGCTCCTCTGCTTTATCCCGGTAACCTCGTAACCCCACCTAACCAGCACGTATTGGGGGAAAGTAGGTTACATTTAGCACGGCCAATCCACCTAACCTTCACATCTTGGGTGGCATGGTGGCACAGTGATTAGCACTACTGCCTCACAGTTCAGGGACCCGGTGCTCTGGTTTCCTTCCACAGTCCAAAGATGCGCAGGTTAGGTGGATTGGCCATGTTAAATTACACCCTTAGTGTCCAGGGCTATGCAGGTTAGATGGGGTTACGGGGATAGGGGGGAGTGGGCCTAGATAGCGTGCCCTTTCAGAGGGTTGGTGCAGACTCAATAGCCCGAAAGACCTCCTTCTGCACTTTGGGCATTCTATGATTCTATGATCTGTGGACCGTGGGAGGAAACTGGAACACCCGGAGGAAACCCACGCAGACAAGGGGAGAATGTGCAAACTCCACACAGTCACCCAAGGCTGGAATCGAACCTGGGTCCCTGGCACTGTGAGGCAGCAGTGCTAATCACTGCGCCATCTTATGTTGTTAATCTCACAGTCCTTCAATCTGATTAAAGGGAGACTCAGTTTGTTCTGTTCACTCAAATCCCAGATCCCTTGTTGCCCTCACTGCAACATTTTCAGTCTATGTCCTGCAATTTGCTCTGTGAGAAATCTGTAACTCCAAAGGCAAAGGGGCATGTCTAACTAATGGAGGTTCCATTAGGCACCCTGTTATGACAAAGTATGGCCCTGTGTAACTTCACATCAGCACAAACCAAAATCACTTTGGTTGCAATCTTAAATAACTATTAGAATGATGCGGCTCTCGTTGATAACTGAACATTTCAAATTCCTCTGAATCTCAGTTCTAGGACAACTACCAATATATGTCCACACAGATGATGTGTGGTATTGGACATGATGTACATGTATGTATAAAATAGTTGACTTCAGCATGTTAACTACATGTTATAAGTAATTATTACCTTGAATTTTTTTTAGTTGAGAATAAAAAGCTGGCATCAGTAAAAGTGACCATGAATCTATCAGATTGTATTAAAATGCAGTGAGTTCATACACCTGGCCTATCTCTGACGCCTGTCTTGGTTGGCACTTGACTGCCCTCTGATGTGGTCTAGCAAAACGTTCAGTTGTATCAAAGTATTTTGAAACTCATCATCAGCTCTCCGACCAATCAGGCGTTGACAATGTGGCCATGGCAATAATGCCCACATCCTAAAAAAACGTAAACGTGAATTTGAAGAATCAGATTCAGGTCACAGGAAAGTATAACGTGAGTATTAATTGCAGCTGTAGTTCCGGAGAATTATGTGAGCTCATCATGTTGAACTTTAGCACTACGCAATGGGCTGGATTCTCCGGTCGCCCAGCTGCATGTTTCTCAGCAGCGTGTCGTTCGCGGGCCATGGGATTCTCGCTTCCTCGATATCTCATTGACGCCACCCTACGCCATTGGGAAACCCACAGGCATGGGGGCGCTGCCAGCGGTAAAAGAGAATCCCCTACGGCCCGAATATTCTGGCCAATACATATCCACTGTGATGTCCCCATACCGGGCAGCCCTTGTTCCTGCTGGTACACTGAAGACTAGAGTTGTGCAGAAGAGCTATAATCAATGTTCAGTACTGGATTTATAATCAAACTAGATGGATTATGAAGCTGGAAGTCAAACATTGTAGAGGTATCAGGAACTGGTAAGGTCTTGGTCAAGCTCAGGGATGTAGAGTTGGCAGGGGTCTTGGTATAACCGTGCAGGAAAGCAGAAAAGTCAAAGATATAAGGCAAGTAGAAAGCAAAGAAAAAATGCATTAATACCAAGCTTAATCATATGCTAGGGACATCGCAATGAGCTTGACAACGAATGAATTATTCCTGAAGTACAATTTCTTCCTATTTTGGAAAATACACCAAGCAATTTGTACAAAGGAAAAGTCTGCAAGCAGTGACTGGTCATTTAATCTTCTTTTACTGCTATTGGTTAAGAGAAGAATGGTAACCAGGGCATTGTAATGGCTCCCTACATCTCTTTGAACAGTTCTTTTTATTATTTTGAATATAATTAATTCCCCTGCATTGTTGTAATAATCAGAAAATCAGAACAATTGCACTGACTCCTCTCTATGACAGCGCACCATTGGGATTCGCAATGCCAAGAGGGAGCCCAACATTGCATCGAACAAGATCATATTAGTGCTTCGGTATCTGATGAGATCGTGAGAATCTTTAAAGAGTCAGAAGTAGCTTGAAGACAAAAGAGAAGTTGTTTTGGCTCTTGACCAAAGTGTAAAAAGGTAAAGTTTTTGGGAAAGAAGGGAGGGAGAAGAGGCTCCCACTCTCGACTGTCTTGTCCAATGAGAGGATTCCCAATCTTTTCTGCAACACTCATGGCCTGCTCTTTCAGCTGGATGTAATAGATGACACGATTTGAAAAAGAAAAGGCGAATTCTCCCACTACTCTGCCCAACAATTCGCCTTCAACTAACAATTAAAACCAGATGAAACGAACATTCATTTATGTCTGCAGAAGCTTGCTAAGCACAAATTGTTACATTTCTTACAATCTAAACAGTAAGTTCATTTCAAATGTACTTCATTTGTGAAGTATTCCCAAACTTCCCAAATGTGCTTTGGGAAATCCACATTTGTGAAAGGTACTATAGAAATACACCTGTCTTTGTTCTTTGTAGTTACTTTCCTTCAGGTGGATCCTGTAGAACAGAAGTAACTGAGACAAACAGGTGGTAAATTGGATGGAAGAACAGGCGCCATTACTTTGCCAATAGTGTACTCAATGCTGCCTGGGTAAACCGGACAACCAGCTGCAATGTTGGCATTTGAGACAGGAGAGATTTAAGGGTCAGGCAAAGTGCCAACATGTCCTGCCCTTTCATGATAATTCGGCCCTTTCATGGTAATTCTACCCATTCTTGTGCCATATTACACAGGACATTCCAGCCTCTGGTACCTACATTCCTAAAGAAAAAACGATAGAAGTAGTGCATGTTGACATCATTAAATTAAAAACTGATCAACCTTACATCTGAATGTACTCGGACACCACATAATCCAAATTAATTTCCCTCAAGTTTAGAATACTTAAGAACATCAATAAATGATCTACTGCTTGCCTCAGATTCTCAAAGTCTTTGTACCAGTTTCACTGGTCCTGGCACCATTTTATTCATCATACAGATGGCTGTATAAATACCTACACTTCATGAAGCAGGAGGTGTCTGGGCAATGTAGATAGAGAGAAACTGCTTTCCGTGGCTGAAGAGTTGAGAACCAGAGGACACCAATTTAAAGTGTTTAACAAAAGAATCAGAAATGATTGCGGTACCACCGTGATTTCAATACAATGTAAAAGTAGCTGAAGCTCAATAATACTGTGACATATTTTGTAGTTACTGTAACCAGGCACATCACTCTCCACCAATATCATGTTAGTGGCAGGTGTAATGGTCGGAATCAAAATGGTTATAGTACAGGGGGAGGCTTTACAGCCCATCATGTCTATGTGGCTGACTATAAGAACAGCTCAGCTAGTCCCATTCCCCCGTAGCCCTGCAATTTTTAAATATTTGGATAATTATCCAATACCCTTTTGAAAGCCATGATTGAAGCTGCCTCTACACCTTCTCAGGCAGTGCATCCCAGTTCCTAACCATTCACTGCATAATAATTGTTTTCTTCATGTCATTTCTTTTTTTAAAATAAATTTAGAGTTAAGGGGCAATTCAGTGTGGCCAATCCACCTACCCTGCACATCTTTGGGTTGTGGGAGTGAAACCTACGCAAACACGGGGAGAATTTGCAAACACAACACGGACAGTGACCCAGAGCCGGGATCGAACCCGGGACCTCCATGCCATGAGGCAGCAATGCTAACCACTGCCCTTCCTCATGTCATTTCTGATTCTTTTGTTAAACACTTTAAATTAGGGTCCTCTGGTTCTCAACTCTTCAGCCACGGAAAGCAGTTTCTCTCTATCTACATTAGATCATAGAATTTATAGAATATACAGTGCAGAAGGAGGCCATTCGGCCCATCGAGTCTGCACCAGCTCTTGGAAAGAGCACACCACCCAAGGTCAACACCTCCCCCCATCCCAATAACTCAGTAACCCCACCCAACACTAAGGGCAATTTTTTGGACACTAAGGGCAATTTAGCATGGCCAATCCACCTAACCTGCACATCTTTGGACTGTGGGAGGAAACCGGAGCACCCGGAGGAAACCCACGCACACACGGGGAGGATGTGCAGACTCCGCACAGACAGTGACCCAAGCCGGAATCGAACCTGGGACCCTGGAGCTGTGAAGCCATTGTGCTATCCACAATGCTACCGTACTGAACATTGTCCAGACACTTCCTGATTAAAACACCCCTACCAAGTTTTATAGAATCCCTACAGTGCAGAAGGAGGCCATTCGGCCTAATGAGTCTGCACCGGTCCTCTGAAGGAGCACTCTATCTAGGCCTACTCCCCTGCCCTATTCCTGAAACCCAATTTACAGATCTTTCGACCATAAGGGGCAATTCTTCAAGGCCAATTCACCTAACCTGCACATGTTTGGACTGTGGGAGGAAACCGGAACACCCGGAGGAGACACACACAGATACGGGGAGAATGTGCAAACCACACACAGTCGAATGATGATAGAATTGAACCCGAGTCCCTGGCATTGTAAGGCAGCAGTGCTAACCACTGTTCCACAGTGCCGCCCTTCTCTCAATCTTCTCTAAAGAGACAGTCACAGCTTAGCCAGTCTATCCAAGTAACTGAAATCTACCATATCCAGAACCATTCTCATAAAACTTTCCTGCATCCTATCCACTGCCTTTACATCCTAAGGTACTGATCAGGTTCAATGTGTGAACAGGGGTTGTATTGCCATTCTTTTAAAATGTCTGCTGCCTCGTGCTTACTGGCTTGGTTCAGTTTCTCTGTAACCACACCCACGGACTTGACTGATAGCATACAGCACTGAGTGGTCAACAGACATACACAATAAAACACTAAACAATTGAAGACAACGCTTCCCAAGGTGAGCTGTCCAGACTGGGCACAACACTCCAGTTGAAATGCTTTATAAAGGTTTGCTATTATTTCCTCTCTGCCTCGATTTATGAAGTCTAGATCTCGTCTGCCTGGTAAAGTGTTTTCTCAATCTGTCCTGCCACCTTCAATGATCTGTGTGTGTAAAGCCCCAGAGTCCTCTGCTCATGAATCCACTTTAGAGTGGTATTCTTTATATTGCCGTTCCTCCTTCTTGCTACCAAACTATATCATGTTGTGAATGTTACTCAGCATAGGGAGATTTACACAATATTCCAATAGAAAATGTGCAATAACATTTTAGGATTTTGCCCACTAAAAGCTTGAATTGAGATCATCTTTGGGGATTCATTTTAAGATTTAAATCAGGTTAGTTACTACGGCATGCTATAATCAAGAATTCATTGTTTGAGGCAATATGATGGAACAATAGGGATTCTTCATAAGTGTGGGAGGTTTAATACATATTCAGGTCTTGCCTTGGCCCTGCGAGTCCTATGTGTACAATATGAGAGTGATTTTATTTAGTTTGCAGATCCAGCTACAGCACGTGAGCAGAAAGTGTTGCTTTATTCATGAGTAGCATTTCACAGTCAATACAAAGTTGTCATTTAATTATTTTACACTGGCACCCCCTCGGCAATCTTATCAGTTTTTCTAAGACACAATCAACTTTACTTGACCCAGCAGCTGAAGGGCAGGATCAAACAGAAAAATGTTTTGTTTGACTTGTCTCTTGGTTTGGTGATCTGATTTCAATTCAGTTGCAATTGATTTGGCTGTTAACTAAAGTTAAATGGTACTGCACTGAGAGAGATTATCATGAATCTTCCAGGCCACCAGCAATTTTACAGATGTGTTTTGTGAAACCTTTAAGGGGACATAAGCTTGAAATTAGAGCAAGCCTGTACAAAACAGATTGATTGATCTTTATTAGGCAAAGGTATAAGGGTTACAGAACCAAGGCAGATCGATGGTATCAGCCATGACCTAATTGAATGACAAAGCAGGCTCGAGGGGCTGAATGGCCTCCTTCTCCTCACACTATGTTCCTCTGTACTTGAAAATCTGGCTGCAACAGTTCAATATAAATGTCCCTGAAAATAGATGATCTCATTGGAAAAAGCCAAAGGGTTTAGGCTCATTTGGCTACCCAAATTGTAGAATTGGCGGTCAAAGAATTATAGAAAAGTGGCTTTTCGCACAAATGTCTGGTATCTTTCAGGCCCCTGCCTTGTGTTTAATGAATTGTTATTGTTTACTGGGCCTCTCCTCCATTTGCAAATTGCTGCTCAACAGATTGGATCTATTAAGTCTGGAATATTGCAAAGACACACGTTAACACACAGGAGTAAACATGCTCATTTGGAATTTAACATTGCACAAGTACATTTCTGTAGAACTGTTTGACTTGAGTTTCCTGTCCATTTGTCATAAATTGACAGTTATACTAGGATTGAACCAGCACTTTAGAAGCTGCTTAATCCCATACATATACACTACCGTAAAATTCGCCATGACTTAAATGTCAAAGCAGATTTATGGAACAAAAATGTGAACTAAACTGTGCAGTTTATTCAGACATTTGATATCCTGTTATAGTACTGGACACATTTCAAGCATCATTTTAACTCTCTTATGTGAGAAAAGTGTATTTTGAAATACTCTGACGCAGTTTCACAAAAAAAAAATTTCAATATATTTTCATATTGACCAAATTCTATTACCATCCCTGACTCCCCAACCAGGGACTGAATTCATTCTCTGTGCTTAAAGATAACAAAATAAAACAGGGAACAAAAACCCTTTGGTTCTCGTCAGTTATGTTATAGCCGATTTTGTTCCTATTTCCAGTTAATATGTACTCAACCCCCTTGGGCTCCTCAAGCAACATTCCTGCTCTATGAAAAAAATTATTCTCTATCATTTCAAAGTAAATAAAATTTGATTCCGGTTATATTACGAAATATTCAACCCCCCTGAAGATTTTATGGATAAAGTTACCCTCGTGTCAAAGTCTTTAAGACCAGGAGGTTTAATTTTCCCGTTGAACTCAAGCAGGTTGCCGAGAAATACCAATGAGAGTTATTTTCCTAATTATCGATCAAGGCCCCCATTCACCCCTCACCCTCCATTTGGATGTAAAACTCATAGGTGTGGATATTGAGCCACCAGAGAACTCACAATGATGCCTTACTTTGCAAGAAGTCTTACAACACCAGGTTAAAGTCCAAAAAGTTTGTTTCAAATCACTAGCTTTCGGAGCATTGATCCTTCCTCAGGTTAAGGAGCAGTGCTCTGAAAACTAGTACTTTGAAACAAACCTGTTGGACTTTAACCTGCTGCTGTAAGACTTCTTACTGTGCTCACCCCAGTCCAACCACCGGCATCTCCACAACATGCCTCACATGGCGGAATAGCTTTTCAACGCTCCGTATGTAAACTCACACATGCAAAATAGCCACTTGGTTGATGCACAAGAAAATTGTCAGTAACATGCACATCGTGGGTCATTAACTTCAGGAATAAATTGGAAATGCTGGCAATCTCCCTGAGTTTTTGTACCCTCCCTTTCAACATTGTAACATTCAACAACCACTATTTGCATCTATAGTGCAAAGGACCAGGACACTGCTGATTTTTTGACAAACGAGGACCTAGAGCTTGCAGCACTGCTGTCTCCCACACCATCCACCATCCCAGAGACACTCACCTTGGTTGGGCAATTAAGTGATGAGGCTCCTGGGTCACAGTCTGGTGTGCACCACACAGCTGAGCCGGTACAGCAGGTGGAGGTCGGAGCAGCCGAGGGGCTGGACGGTCGGAGGGCAGCCCAGGCCCAGCTTCCAGCTGGCGGCCAGACGTTTCCCGGGTTCCTGGATTCACTCGACTCACCTGGACAGCCGATGCATTTTGAAACCCAGGGACACAATGACGGGATGAGGGCCGTCTTCCAGCAGCTGCAGACGCAGTTAGAGGAGTCAAACCGCGTCCAGGAGCAGGGAGTGGTGCCGCTCATGGAGATGGAACCATCAATTCACTAGACACGTGCTTTAAGATATGAACAGTGGTTTTAATCTACTTACAACAGAGCCAGCCTGTTCCGCGTTGAACTCTCGATGAACTGAACAACTGGCTCTGAGCATTGGTATTTATACAGCAGTCCAGGGGGAGGAGTCGTGGACGGAGCCAAGGGTGGAGCCCTGTACAAACTCCTAAGCATTCCCAGCGCTACTCCCCCTAGTGGTCGGGCAATGCAATGGCACTTACAAATGCATGGTCTCATGTATGAGACATGGCAGCAGGGTAGCATGGTGGTTAGCATAAATGCTTCACAGCTCCAGGGTCCCAGGTTCGATTCCCGGCTGGGTCACTGTCTGTGTGGAGTCTGCACGTCCTCCCCCTGTGTGCGTGGGTTTCCTCCGGGTGCTCCGGTTTCCTCCCACAATCCAAAGATATGCGGGTTAGGTGGATTGGCCATGCTAAATTGCCCGTAGTGTCCTAATAAAAGTAAGGTTAAGGGGGGGGGGGGGGTTGTTGGGTTACGGGTATAGGGTGGATACGTGAGTTTAAGTAGGGTGATCATGGCTCGGCACAACATTGAGGGCCGAAGGGCCTGTTCTGTGCTGTACTGTTCTATGTTCTATGTTCTATGTTCTATATACAATACAGTGTGAATTACGGAGTTACATTCACCACACATGGCAGCCACCCAGGCCGACACCGCACGGGTGGCGTCCGTGGTCGAGGCAATGGGTGAAACGGTTTCGGCCATGAGTCAGGTTATGCAAGGCGTTGGGCTTAATGTGCAAGCATCATCCATGGCCCTGGAGAGGTTTGCCGTCTCACAGGCAGCAATGCGCCAGAGCCAACGTGATATTGCCGGCGCGCTACGGGCCCTGGCCGAGTCTCAGCAGGTCATGGCCCAGTCCCAGCCCAGTCCCAGCAGGCCATGGCACAGTGCCAGCAGTCAGTCGTGGAGAGCATCGACCGCCTGACGCACGTGCTGGATGGAATTGTGCACTCACAGGTTGAGGTTGCACAGTCCCTGGCGAGAATGTCTCACTCCCTGGACTCCGTGTCAGCGAACCTTCGGACCCTGGTCGATATGGTTGCAGCCCTCCAGGACCGGCAGCGCCAGGTGTCGGTGGGGCGACGGGGCACCTCCCCGCTCGTACCTCCATCCCACAGTGAGGCCCGGGGGCCACCGGTCTCCCCGAGGGAGGAGGAGGTTCTGGGGCCCGTCCCATTAACTCCATCACGGGACGTCCCTGAATGCTCAGCCTCCCCCTGTCCCATCCCTGGTGCATCGGGTGGGTAGTGGGCAGAGCAGGGTGGCACCACGTCATCCGAAACGCCCGCGGAGCAGCCTGGCCCATCAAGGCCAGGTCACAGGAAACGAGTGCTGACAGGGAGACATGGCGTGGGGCTTGATTCTCAGCAGTCCGCCTCCACTCCTGCTGCACCATCTGGGGATTCACTTAGACGTAGTGGGAGGGCCCGTAAGGCAATGAAGAGGGACACATAGTAAGTTGGCATGGGTGAAGGGCACAGTTTAGTTGTAGGGGCTAGGGCATCTGTACTTAATATTCACCATTAAACTCATTGTTGCACCTAACTTGTAAGACTTGTGTGATTTTTCCGTTGCCACGGGGATCGTGATGGTGACCGAGTGTCGCTGGGGGTGACGAGCGGTGAAACATTGATACCGGGTGTGCAGTCCCTTCCCCCCCACCCCCTCCCACAGCTACCCCACGCGGGCACGTGATGGAGTGTCCGTGACGAACTCAGCGACCACCGAGATGGATGGTTCAGCTATTGCCATGAGTCAGACTTTGTTTAACGATTCTGAGCTCACAGCTCATCGCAGAGCAGGCTGTCATCAATCCACATGGCACTGATCACACCCGCTGACACAGCCATCAATGTCGTGCCATACCGTTGTGCCGCAGTGGTAAGGGTGATCTCGAAGTGGAGCAGTGTACACGGAGCGGGGGTGCGGGGGGGAGGGGGGGAGGGGTGGTGGTGTTGGTGGGAGTTGTGTGCTGTCCATCTGCACGACTGGCGATGCAGGTGTTAGTGGTACTGTTCAGCGATGCCGTCGCGCACGACGCGTGAATCTTGCAGCCACCAACGCGTCACGTGCCCGCTGTCCTCGCCGGTGTCGTGCAGCCTCCTGGACATTACCAGCACCCGGGTTGTGTCTGCGTGCTGCGCCCGCCACTCCACCAACCTCCTCCACCTCCTCCTCCTCCTCCTCCTGCTCCTCCTCCTCCTCCTCCTCCGTGTTGACACCACTGTCAGTGGCTTCTCCCTCCGACTCCTCCACCAAGGCATCTCCCCTCTGCATCGCGATGTTGTGCAGCGCACAGCAGACCACAACAATGCGAGTGACCCTCTCAGGCTGGTACTGCAGGGCCCCTCCGGAGCGGTCCAGGCACCTGAATCGCATTTTCAGAAGACCAAAGCAGCGCTCCACCACACCCCTGGTTGCTATATGGGCCTCATTGTAAAGGGTCTCCGCGTTGGTCTGAGGCCTCCGTATAGGCATCATCAGCCAAGACCTCAGTCGATAACCCCTGTCGCCCAGCAACCAGCCCCTCAGCCGGGGGGGGCCGGCCCTCAAACATAGCAGGGATGAATGACTGCGCAAGAATGTACGCATCATGCATATTCCCAGGGAACCTTGCGCACACGTGAATGATCTTCATGTGGGGGTCGCATACCACCTGGATGTTCATGGAGTATGTCCCCTTCCTGTTAGTGAATACTTCCCTGTTGCCTGCAGGTGGGCGCATGGGGTCGTGAACACTATCGATAAGCCCCTGGACCATCGGTATCCCGGCCACGTTGGCAAATGCACGGGTTCGTGCTTCTTGATTTGCTCGGTCCTCGGGAAAGGTGATGTAGCGGTCGGCGATGGCAAACAGGGCGTCGGTCACATCCTGGATGCACCTGTGGACTGATGCCTGCGAGATCCCTGATAGGTCCCCGCTCGGAGACTGGAAGGAGCCGGTAGCATAAAAGTTAAGTGCCACCCTTGACGGCAACCGGGATCGCGTGTCCTCCTCCCGTTCGACGTGGGGCGAGGTGCGACACGAGTTGGCAGATGACTGTCTCTCTGCTCAACCAGAGTCTCCTCCTGCAGGGATGTCCGGCATTGTCTCGAAAGAGATCCGGACACGGTACACCCTCGGCCTCGATCATCGCCTCTGACGCCCTGGCTCCATCATCAATGTCTCCTCCTCCTCCTCCTCCCCCCCCATGCTGCTCGACGACGGGCCACTCCACGGCCATTCCCTTTGCTGCTGCAGCTGGCCCTGCACCCAATGCGGCTGTGGACGCTGCTGGATGTCCAACGGCAGTGCAGCGGCCCCAACCACTGCGCTGAACATAGCCGTTCGGTTCGAATACATTATCGTCACCTACAGAAGGGTGGTGGGGGGCAGAGAAATGACATGTTACATGGAGGTTATTCGACACCTCGGCAGACGCCTGCCACGGGATACCTGTGTGTCCCGGTGGCCTGGTCGCGCTGCTGACATGCGGCCAGCCTAACCCCTGGTCACTTTCTGCGTCCAACAGGCAGTTAACAATGCATCTTCCTCACCGGTGCATCAGTGGCCTGTGCCCATCAGCCACAGGGCAACCAGCGGCCGTGTCCTCATCACCGTCCTGCCATGGCAGGGCGGCTGAGATGTTGCATCTGGGGGTGGACGACCCACTCCACTCACTCCCTGCCCCCCTCCCACCTCCACTCACTTACTCTCCCCCCTCCCACTTCTCCCTCTCCCCCTCCCACTTCTCCCTCTCTCCCCCTCCCACTTCTCCCTCTCCCCCCCACTTCTCCCTCTCCCCCTCCCACTTCTCCCTCTCCTCCTCCCACCTCCACTCACTCCCTCTCCCCCCTCCCACCTCCACTCACTCACTCTCCCCCACTCCCACTTCACACTCTCCCCCTCCCACTTCTCACTCTCTCCCCCTCCCACTTCTCCCTCTCCCCCCTCCCGCTTCTCCCTCTCCCCCTCCCACTTCTCCCTCTCCCCCCTCCCACTTCTCCCTCTCCCCCTCCCACTTCTCCCTCCCCCCTCCCACTTCTCCCTCTCCCCCCTCCCACTTCTCCCTCTCCCCCTCCCACTTCTCCCTCTCCCCCCTCCCACTTCTCACTCTCCTCTCCCCCCTCCCACTTCTCCCTCTCTCCCACTTCTCCTCCCTCTCCCCCTCCCACTTCTCCCTCTCCCCCTCCCACTTCTCCCTCTCCCCCCTCCCACTTCTCCCTCTCCCACTTCTCCCTCTCCCCCTCCCACTTCTCCCTCTCCCCCTCCCACTTCTCCCTCTCTCCCCCCTCCCACTTCTCCCTCTCCCCCCTCCCACTTCTCCCCTCTCCCACTTCTCCCTCTCCCCCTCCCACTTCTCCCTCTCCCCCTCCCACTTCTCCCTCTCCCCCTCCCACTTCTCCCTCTCCCCCTCCCACTTCTCCCTCTCTCCCCTCCCACCTCCACTCATTCACTCTCCCCCTCCCACTTCTCCCTCTCCCCCTCCCACTTCTCCCTCTCCCCCCCTCCCACCTCCACTCACTCCCCTCTCCCCCCTCCCACCTCCACTCACTCCCTCTCCCCCCTCCCACCTCCACTCATTCACTCTCCCCCCTCCCACTTCTCCCTCTCCCCCCTCCCACTTCTCCCTCTCCCCCCCACTTCTCCCTCTCCCCCTCCCACCTCCACTCACTCCCTCTCCCCCCTCCCACCTCCACTCACTCACTCTCCCCACTCCCACTTCTCCCTCTCCCCCTCCCACTTCTCCCTCTCCCCCCCTCCCACTTCTCCCTCTCCCCATCCCATTTCTCCCTCTCCCCCCTCCCACTTCTCCCTCTCCCCCTCCCACTTCTCCCTTTCCCCCCCACTTCTCCCTCTCCCCCTCCCACTTCTCCCTCTCCCCCTCCCACTTTTCCCTCTCCCCCTCCACTTCTCCCTCTCCCCCTCCCACTTCTCCCTCTCCCCCTCCCACTTCTCCTTCCCCCCCACTTCTCCCTCTCCCCCCTCCCACTTCTCCCTCTCCCCCTCCCAACTTCTCCCTCTCCCGCCCCACTTCTCCTCTCCCCCTCCCACCTCCCCCCCTCCCACTTTTCCCTCTCCCCCCTCCCACTTCTCCCTCTCCCCCCCCCACCTCCACTCACTCACTCTCCCCCACTCCCACTTCTCCCTCTCCCCCTCCCACTTCTCCCTCTCCCCCCCTCCCCTTCTCCCCCCCCCCCCTCCCACTTCTCCCTCCCCCCCTCCCACTTCTCCCTCTCCCCCCTCCCACTTCTCCCTCTCCCCCTCCCACTTCTCCCTCTCTCCCCCCTCCCACTTCTCACTCTCCCCCTCCCACTTCTCCCTCTCCCACTTCTCCCTCTCCCCCTCCCACTTCTCCCTCTCCCCCTCCCACTTCTCCCTCTCCCCCCCTCCCACTTCTCCCTCTCCCACTTCTCCCTCTCCCCCTCCCACTTCTCCCTCTCCCCCTCCCACTTCTCCCTCTCTCCCCCTCCCACTTCTCCTCTCCCCCCTCCACTTCTCCCCTCTCCCACTTCTCCCTCTCCCCCTCCCACTTCTCCCTCTCCACCCTCCCACTTCTCCCTCTCCCCCTCCCACTCTCCCTCTCCCCCTCCCACTTCTCCCTCTCCCCCCTCCCACCTCCACTCACTTACTCTCCCCCCTCCCACTTCTCCCTCTCCCCCTCCCACTTCTCCCTCTCCCCCCCCTCCCACCTCCACTCACTCCCTCTCCCCCCTCCCACCTCCACTCACTCTCCCCTCTCCCCCCTCCCACCTCCACTCATTCACTCTCCCCCCTCCCACTGCTCCCTCTCCCCCACTCCCACTTCTCCCTCTCCCCCCCACTTCTCCCTCTCCCCCTCCACCCTCCACTCACATCCCTCTCCCCCCTCCCACCTCCACTCACTCACTCTCCCACTCCCACTTCTCGCCTCTGCCCCCTCCCACTTCTCCCTCTCCCCCCCTCCCACTTCTCCCTCTCCCCATCCCATTTCTCCCTCTCCCCCCTCCCACTTCTCCCTCTCCCCCTCCCACTTCTCCCTTTCCCCCCCACTTTCTCCCTCTCCCCCTCCCACTTCTCCCTCTCCCCCTCCCACTTCTCTCCCTCTCCCCCTCCCACTTCTCTCCCTCTCCCCCTCCCACTTCTCTCCCCCCTCCCACTTCTCCCTTTCCCCCCCACTTCTCCCTCTCCCCCCTCCCACTTCGTCCCTCTCACCCCTACCCACTCTCCCTCTCCCTCCCCCACTTCTCCCTCTCCCCCTCCCACTCTCTCCCCCTCCCACTTTCCCTCTCCCCCTCCCACTTCTCCCTCTCCCCCTCCCACCTCCACTCACTCCTCTCCCCCACGCCCACTTCTCCCTCTCCCCCTCCCACTTCTCCCTCTCCCCCCTCCCACTTCTCCCTCTCTCCCCCCTCCCACTGCTCCCTCTCCCCCCCCCCCACGTCTCCCTCTCCCCCCCTCCCACTTCTCCCTCTCCCCCCCCCACTTCTCCCTCTCCCCCCTCCCACTTCTCCCTCTCCCCCACTCCCACTTCTCCCTCTCCCCCCCACTTCTCCCTCCCCCTCCCACCTCCACTCACTCCCTCTCCCCCCTCCCACCTCCACTCACACTCTCCCCCGCGCTCCCATTTCTCCCTCTCCCTCCCCTCCCCTTCTCCCTCTCCCCCCCCTCCCTCCCACTTCTCCCCTCCCCTCCCATTTCTCCCTCTCCCCCCCTCCCACTTCTCCCTCTCCCCCCCCCCTTCTCCCTTTCCCCCCCACTTCTTCTCCTCTCCCCCCTCCCACTTCTCCCTCTCCCCCCCCCATTTTTTCCCTCTCCCCCTCCCACTTCTCCCTCTCCCCCCCCCTTCTCCCTCTCCCCCTCCCCTTCTCCCTTTCCCCCCACTTCTCCCTCTCCCCCCTCCCACTTCTCCCTCTCCCCCTCCCACTTCTCCCTCCCGCCCCCCACTTCTCCCTCTCCCCCTCCCACTCCTCCCCCCTCACTTTCCCTCTCCCTCCCACTTCTCCCTCCTCCCCCCTCCCACCTCCACTCACTCACTCTCCCCCACTCCCACTTCTCCCTCTCCCCCCTCCCACTTCTCCCTCTCCCCCCTCCCACTTCTCCCTCTCCCCCCTCCCACTTCTCCCTCTCCCCCTCCCACTTCTCCCTCTCCCCCCCCCCACTTCTCCCTCTCCCCCCCCACTTCTCCCTCTCCCCCTCCCACTCTCCCCCCTCCCACTTCTCCCTCTCCCCTCCCACTCTCCCCCCTCCCACCTCTCCCTCTCCCCCTCCTCCCACTGGCCGCTGCGTTCTCGGGGATGCCTTCCCCAGTTAGCGGAGACTCCAGGACGGTCCGCTCACCTCCTCACTCCTAGTCAGCCAGCACGACTGGCTAACGCCTTTAACAAGCAGGTGTGGACGGTGACGGCGTGACATGACGTCACGACGTCGGGTCTTCGGCCCATCCGGAACGGGGAATAGCGGGGGTGCCGGAGAATCGCCATTTTGGGTGCATCGGGCGATTCTCCATGTTTCTGCACATGAAACACGATGGAACACATTTGGTCATTTGGGAGAATAACGGGAGCGCGTCGGACCGGCGTCGCGTGAAAAACTGGCGCAGCCCACTATTCTCCCAACCGGCGTGACATCGGAGAATCGCGCCCAGAGAACTTACTGGTGTTGTGTGATGACAACAATTTCTCCCTCAATGTTAGCAAAACTAAGGAGCTGGTCATTGGCTTCAGGAAGCTAAGTATCGTACACACTTCTGTCTACATTAATGATGGCGAGGTGGAAATGGTTGACAGCTCCAAATTCCTAGGTATGCACATCACCAATAACTCTGTCCTGGTCCACCTACGTCGATGCTATGACCAAGAAAGCACAACAGCGTCTGTACCTCCTCACGGAACTAAGGAAATTCGGCATGTCCACATTGACTCTTACCAATTTTACAAATGCACCACAGAAAGAATCCTATCAGGCTGCATCACAGCCTGGTATGGCAACTGCTCGGCCCAAGACCTCAAGAAACTTCAGAGAGTTGTGAACACAGCCCAGACCATTACGCAAACCCGCCTGCCATCCATTGGCTCTATGTACATCTCCCACTCCCTTGGGATAGCGGGCATCATAATTAAAGACCCCTCCCACCCGGGTTATTCTCTCTTTCAATCTAAACATCGGGCAGGAGATACAAAAGTCTGAGAACATGCACTAACAGATTCTCAAAAGCTTCTTCCCCGCTGCTACCAGACTCCTGAATGACCCTCTTATAGACTGATCTGATCTCTCCACATATCTTCTCTATTGAGTAGTACTACTGGGGCTGGTTTAGCACAGTGGACTAAATAGCTGGCTTGCAATGCAGACCAACACCAGCAGCACAGGTTCAATTCCTGTACCAGGCGCCGGAATGTGGTGACTAGGGGCTTTTCACAGTAACTTCATTGAAGCCTACTTGTGACAATAAGCGATTATTATTAGTAGTAGTACTGCACTCTGTATGCTCACCCGCTGCCGACACCTAATGTATTTACACTGTGTATTTATGTATGTCCTATTTATGGAATGATCTATCTGGACTGTACGCAAAACAATACTTTTCACTGTAACTCATTCTACGTTACAATAAATCAAATCCAAATCCAAATCTAAATGATAAACTACCAGACTCAAATTCAACAAAGCTAAATCTTCAGTTAAACTTCAAGCAGCAAAAGTCTCTGTGAAGTATCACGAAAATCACTCTTGAATAGGAAAAGGAACTGCTGGTGAATCAGAACAATTGGTTGAATGTAAAATTAAAAACCAAGACTGATGAAGTGTCAGAACTTCATCCTGAAAAGAGCAACGAGATTCAAGAACTCTGATACGATTTGGAGAACCAAAGGAATGAGGGGTGGGATTCTTTCAGCCCGGGGCTGGGCCGGAGAATCTCCGTGACTGGCGCGAATTGCCCCACGCTGCCCCGACGCCGGTACGCGATTTTCTGCAAAGCAGAGAATCGGTGCCATTGGCGCCGGTGTGGTTGGCGCGGCGCCAGTCGGGGACCTCTCTACGCGGCTGGCCCGCCGATTCTCGGCTCGGGATGGGCCGAGCGGACGTTGTGAAAAAGCCGAGTCCAGCCGGCGCTGTCCACACCTGTTCTCAGCCGGCGGGACCTCACGTGGAAGGGTCGGGGGGGGAGGGGGCGGGGTCCGACCCCGGGGGGGGGGGGGGCGGGGGAGCCTCCAATGTGGCCTGGCCCGCGATCGGGGCCCACCGATTGGTGGGCCGGCCTCTCTGGCTCGGGGCCTGCTTTCCGACACACCGACCCCTGTAGTCCTGCGCTATGTTGCGGCGGGGCCGGCGCGTTGAAGGAAGCCACTGCATATGCATGCGTTGGCACTGGCGCCACTGCGCATGCACGGATCCCCGTGGTGCCCAGATCACGCCGGGATCAACAGTGCCATGCTGGGCCTTTCTGGGGCCAGAATTAGTCGTCGGGTCGGCCCCAAATTAGAGAATCCCGCCCCCTGATATATTATTCAAAAGCAGATCCAGAGTTTGAAAGCTGTTGGAGAACATTTTAAGAAACTGATTGAAGATCTAACGAGTGTGAAAACGTGTAAGGAGCAGTCAATGACCATGGAAGAAAGATTCCAGATAAACCCAATGCCCAGGTGAAGTTGTGAACCTTGTTTGAGGGTTCTATAACTGATCCTGAAACAAAGACCACAGAAATCACCACAGTTGTTGCTGAGCTCAATGAAAAGCTTAAAGACTTTGGAAAAGAATTGGAAAATGAGAGTGTGAACAGAAACGTGGATAAGATTGTGAAAGAAGAGGAAATTAAAAGTCCATTTTTGAAATGTCAATGGGAAGAATATGAATGTGTGCAGAAGTCTGTGAAACAGCCCTTGGATAAACTAAAAAATGACTTGCCTAAAGGGAGGAGAGGTTCTTCAATAAACGTTCATTCATCTGTTGTTGATCAAAGGATGAAAAGAGAAAATTTGTTCTGGAAGATATGAGTGAGGAAGATAATTTTGAAGCTGGTTGTTAATCAGATTTACATGGTGTCAGGCACAAACGTAAAGGACATATTAAAGGCATGTTTCCATTAATCCTGTGTGCGTGGGTTTCCTCCGGGTGCTCCGGTTTCCTCCCACAGTCCAAAGATGTGCAGGCTAGGTGGATTGGCCATGATAGCTTCCCCTTAGTGTCCAAAATTGCCCTTAATGTTGGGTGGGGTTGCTGGGTTATGGGGATAGGGTGGAGGTGTTAACCTTGGGTAGGTTGCTCTTTCCGGGAGCCGGTGCAGACTCGATGGGCCGAATGGCCTCCTTCTGCACTGTAAATTCTATGTAAATTAATGGAAACGGGGAAGGCAGCATGCAATGGGTTAGCACTGCAGCCTCACGGCGCTGAAGTCCCGGTTCTGTCTCGGCTCTGGGTCACTGTCCGTGTGGAGTTTGCACATTCTTCGCGTGTTTGTGTGGGTTTTGACTCCACAACCCAAAGATGTGCAGGCTAGGTGGATTGGCCATGCTAAATTGCCCCTTAATTGGAAAAAATTAATTGGGTACTCTAAATTTATTTTTAAAAATTAAAAAAAGAGAAAAACAAAACTGAAAAGAGTAAGAAAGATCCCATTTTCTTCCCTATTGAAGTTGAGAAACCTTGGTGAAAGTCATTTGTATCTCATAATTGTTGATGCATATCAATTATATTTGATGCCTACTCGAAGAGGGACAGACAAGCAGAGTATTGGTTTGCAGTCACACCAGCAAGATTGAAAAATCTGGGACAGAATAGAAGTACGAGCTGGTCAACCTGCTTTGAGCGAATGCCTCAATGTACCTTCACCACCTTTGGTTGACTATGAAAAAATTCTGGCCAATTGATGATGTTCTATTCAGAGTTCAAAGGAAGGGTGGAGGAGAAAATGCAGATTCTGAGTTATGATTATTCTATGATGTTTGAATTATGTTAATCCCACTGTCATGAGAATGTCACTATAAGAAATGTTTGGCTGCTCATGTTACTGCAGCGATGTCAGAGTGTGGGTGGAGCTGAGCTTTGGCTCTGCTTTTTAGTTTCACTTTGAGAAAAGCTTGGGTGTGGCTGTGTTTTTTTGGTTTCGTTTTTCGGTGTTGGAGCTGAAGCCAGACAAAGCAGCTGTACTGCTGTTCTGTCTGCCATGAAAAGACTATCTCTTGATCATTTGGTGAATTCAGAATTATAAATGTTCTCAGTAGTGACTGTAAACCTGATGTGCTTCTGTTAAAAGGTGTTTCATTTGTCTTCTGGATGTTGTTTGGGAAGATATTAAGGATTACTTAGTGTTGTATTCTTTGGGGGTTGCATTTGAATTAATGGTTGCTAAGATGTTCACTATATGTTTTAAAAAGGTTAACTTGAGTTGATAAAATAAACATTGTTTTGCTTTGAAAAATACTTTTCCATTTCTGCTGTACCACACCTGTAGAGTGGGCCGTGTACTCCCCATACCACAATCTATTAAAAGTTGTGGGTCAGGTGACCTCCATGGTACACTTTGGGGTTCTCTAAACCCTGGCCCATAACTGAACTTAAAGTCAGTGAGGGGTGAGCATATTGTGGTTGCTTTTTAGGTGTGGTAATTTAGTTTAAGTAGGGAATGTGTTGTGGACAATGGCTCTTTCAGAGGCTCTGAAGTTTTTGGGGGTGGAGACGGTCACAAGCAGTACCTTATGGACAGAGACTTAAAGCAGACTGTTCGATTTCACGAAAACATTGCAGTTAACATTACCTGACAAAATGTGAAAAGATGAGGTAATTATGGTGGTGGTGAAGCATTTAAAGTTGCCTGGGATACAGTTTGACTCATTGGAAATGGCAAACATTCAGTTACAAATTAAACAAATGGAACATGAGAAAGAATTAAAGCAGTTTGACTATGAAAGAGATAGAGAGGAAAAAGAAAGAGAAAGGGAGATACAGATCAGGGAAAAAGATAAAGAGAGAGAGTTTGAACTTCAGAAAATGGCCATGAAACATGACAGTCAGTTGAAATTGGCAGGCATAAAGGGAAACGTACAGTTGAATGATAGTGATAAGGATCGTGAGAAAGAGCGTCTAAGTCGAAGGCTTGGTGAGAATCTAGTTAAATATGTCCAAGTATTGCCAAGGTTTGATGAGAAGGAGGTGGAAGCCTTTTTCATTTCTTTTGAGAAGGTAGATAAACAAATGAAATGGCCACAGGACATGTGGGTATTACTGATTCAAACAAAGCTGATAGGTAGGCTGGTGAAGTGTTTGCACCACTACCGGAGGAGGTATCTGAGTCGTATGGGGAGTTGAAAAAAACCATCTTAGGTGCATATGAGCTAGTGCCTGAAGCTGACAGACAAAGGTTTAGAAATTTAAGGAAAGAATTTGGTCAAACATACATGGAGTTTGAAAGGATCAAACAGAGTAATTTTGATAGGTGGATAAGGGCTTTGAAAATAGACCAAATGCATGAAGCTCTCAGATAAATTATACTTTTGGAGGAGTTTAAAAGTTCACCTCCTGATGTGGTGCGAACTCATGTGGAAGAGCAGAGGGTTAAAACTGCGAGATTAGCAGCAGAAATGGCAGATGTTTATGAATTAGTTCATAAATCAAAGTTTGGTTTCCAACATCAGTTTCAGCCTGTGAGGGATAGAAACTGGGGATATGAGAAATACTCAGGTGGTAAAGGTAAAGGTGATCTGATGGGAGATAATAAGGAGAGTGCACCTCAGACTAAAAAAGAAATCCAGGAGGGTGGAAAAGAAATGAAAAGTTTCAAATGTTTTCACCGTAATAAACTCGGCCATGTAAAGTCACAGTGTTGGTGGTTGAAGAAAAGCACTGGGAAGGCTGATGTGCTAAAACAGGATAAGACAATGGGGTTTGTTAAAGTGGTAAAGGAAAGCCCAAGTGAAGCAAAGGAGGGGAAAAAAATTGTACAGCCTGATCAAGAGGTGATTGATAAGAAGGTGCCAGATCTCTTTAAAGAATTTACTTGTGTGGGTAAAGTTTACTCATGTGTATCAGGAGGAGCAGAAAGCATACATGGAAGAGGAATCTGGGTGTATATCAGAGTGCTATTATCGTAAAAGTGATGTTTTGATGAGAAAATGGAGACCTTTACATATGCAGGTGGATGAAAAGTGGGCAGAAGTTCATCAAGTAGTATTGCCAGTAGGGTATAGAAAGGAGGTGTTGCGAGTTGCACATGAGGTACCAGTGGGAGGTCATTTGGGAAAAAGAAAAACTCAGGCTAAAATCCCAAAACATTTTTATTGGCTAGAACTACATAAAGATGTAGTTAAATTTTGTCAATCATGTCACACATGTCAAGCGATAGGGAAATCACAAGCAGTGATAAAACCAGCGCCCTTAATACCCATTCCAGCTTTTGAGGAACCTTTTACAAGGGTCTTAATTGATTGCGCAGGACCGCTTCCGAATACAACAAGTGGGAATCAATATCTTTTGACTATAATGGATGTGTCTACTAAGTTTCCAGAGGCCATTCCAGTACGTAATGTTGCAGCCTTTTCATTTAAAAATAGTACATGTGGCAAGACAAGAAAACGTGATAGCCGATGCTTTGTCACAAATGTGATGAACAGAAGTAGTTTCAGTTGGAGGAAGAAGAACGAACAAAAATGGACTATCTTATTATACCTGTTTGCATGTGTTGTTTTTTTGAAACGAAAAAGTATATTTGCTGTGTACATTTCTTAAAGGATAGTGAAAAGGTGAAAAATGAAACCATCTTGAAGTTGATGGATTCCAATTTACAGAGAGCTGCGAGGAGCGAACGCGAAGCATGGTGACCTAGAGAGATACCCAGAAAATCCAGAAGGACAGACAAAGGTTGGTGACTCCTTCCTGCGGGTCTTTGGGAGGAAGAGGCTACCAGTAAGAACCACTGGGAAGAGGAACAGAGAAAGAGGCTTCAAGTAGTGAGGGCTCATGAGAAACCCTGGAGATTTGAGAACGAAGCAAGAGGTTGGTGATTCCATGTTGTGGCCATTTGTAGCAAAGGCAACACTTTGGAGCAGTTGTGTCCTGCTTGGCAAGGCTGAAGAGTTGAAGTTGTGCCTGTAAGTTGGTGCAGACGTGGTAATCCAGGAGAACAGAGTCTGACAAAATGAGACTGAAAGCCTGAGAGGTGAGTGGTCTAATTCAGAGAGGCATTTGGAGAGCATTTCCAAGGCTCGATCTTTGAAAGGGAAAGGTGAAGATTTGCCATTCCTCAGAGGGGAAACTGAGACTTAATGAGATTGTGAAACTCAGCAAACACTGATGCTGGGTGGGTCGCTGAGAAATCTGTGGGATCTGTCTTGGTTGCATTTGATATTTACTGTGTAGTATAATGGGTTAGATTCTCCGTGGGCCGACGCTGAAATCGGGAAAGACAATGGGACGGGGAAATGGTCACAAACCCGAAATCATGAAGGGCGCCAGGCGCACGGCAATTTTCAATGTTCTGGCGCCTCAACAGTGGCGTCAATACGTTCTACTCCACAAGTCCAGTGAATGCCATTTGCGTGTCATTAGCGGGCCTGACCCGGTATTGTCCGGGGCCAGTCACTGGTGCTGTCAAAAATAGGGAAACAGTTGCTGTGGCTAACGAGGGAGAGAGAGGAGGTAGGACACAAAGAGACTGCCAGTCAAGGCTGGCGGGGTGAATAGGGAGGCCTCAGCCAAGCCCGGGGGTGGGGGGGGGAGCGGGGGCTGACGGGGGTGACCAGGGGATGGACTGTGGGGTCGAGGTGACCCTCCACGGGACTGGGTGTCCAGGCACGGAATAGGCAGTCATCCTGCAGTCCACCGTAGCTCCTGGTTGTGCAGAGTGATACCAGCAGTATGGGTAACCCACCCCTGCACCTTGGCACCCCCCCCAGCAACCTGCCCTCCCCCCCCAACCGGCCGCCACCCGCCAGCGGGGAAACCGTAGCCTACCCCACGGCAGCGGCCACAGCGGTCCCTGCATGGGGCACTAAATGGGGGCTACGGAGTGTACAACTGGCATGGGTAGCGCCAGCAGGGATGGGTGCCAGGGCCAGGGGTCCCCATGGTGCCGGGCACTGCCGGCAGGGGTGCGGTGGGCAGAGTGCATGGGAATGGCCGGGACCGGGTGTGGTGATGGGGGTAACACGTCCGCCTTTCACCCCCGGCAGACAATGGACTGGAATTCACCCAGGAATAGTGGCCTTCCTCCTAGTCGCCGCAACGCTGGGGGATGTACTGAGACTGTATGAACTGGAGCTGCTTGAGGAGGAGGAGGACCATGCAGCAGTGTAACCTGCCCAAATGGGCCTGGAGGCCACCGCTGAGGATGGAGGGCCGGCCACCAGCGAAGTCTCACTTGCTCCCCTGATGCCCACCTCCGCCTCGGTGACTGCCCTCTTCCTGCGCCCGCCGATCAGGTGCAGTGCCCGCTGCTCTGCTGCGATGAGTGTCCGCAGGTCTGCCAAACCCCTCCGGTTTCCCCCTCGCTCCCAGCGGTTGTGCGCCACCTTCTCCTGGGTCGTGGGGGGGGGGCAGGAGACAGGAAACACACAGTGTTTGGCAGTCAGGCGCATGCAGCACAGGGGTGGGTGGCTGGTGGCCTCCGTGGCCAGGGCACCCGGCCATGGCGGCCGGTATGGGTGCTGTCTGGTGGTGCAGTGTGGGGGTTTCATCGCTGGCTGGGTGGGGGTGGGAGGGATGGGGCTACAGGTATGTGAGTCAGGGCAGGAACGGATCTACTATGAAACTAATGAAGCTTAAGCTTCAGGGCCTCTAATCCTGGAGGGGCCCCAGAAGCGACTTTAGTCCACATTGTTTAAAAATTTTGGGTCTACTGTATGAGAAGGGGTTTTTAAAAAATAATAATATTAATAATGTAGTGTAATTCAATACAAAATAATAGTTAAAATAAAAATTTAAAGGTTATTAAAGTATCATGTAGGCTAGCCGTAAAAAAAACGTTCAAATTTAGGATGTTTCATTCTAAATATATTTAATATAAAATAATTACAAATAATTTAAAACACTATTAAGATTTATGACAGAAATACAAACAGTAGATGACGTGTCATAACAAAAAAGGGGAGCCTTTGAAAAGGCAGTCACAATGCTAACGTGAATTTTCAACGTGATAGCACTCGTGATAGCGAACTAGACAAGAATTTTTTTCAATAAAGTGTTCATAAGGATACAATATTTTAATTACCCCTACTCAAAAATAAATGTTATATTTAGAAAAGTAAGGTAATAATAAACGTGAAATAGTGTTAGATTAGCCTAAGCCTATTGTTTTTATGAAGAGGTGAATGGAAGGTAGGCTACGACCGCATAGCCTCGGCTAATACTATATTATAAGTATTGATGAAAAAGTAATAAAAGGGTGAATTTCTGTTAAATTACATGTGTTTATTATAAAAAGTGTTCAAATAATGGTAAAATTGTGTTACATTACCTTAGCCTATGAGTTTTGGTGGCCTAGTCTTGCCTAACTTAGTCTAGCCTAGCGTAGGCTATCTTGAACATAGCCTATTTAGCCTATTTAGCTTATCTATTAGATAGAAAACCATTCATCCACGACCTTGTTCAACAAAATACGACAAGTCCTGAGTGAACATAAAGTTTCACTTGAAAATATCTGTGGTCAGTCCTATGATAATGCATCTAACATGAAGGGCTCGGACGAAGGGCTGCAAGCACTCTTTAAAAACATTAACAGGTACGCAGACTATGTACCATGTGCAGCCCATTCACTTATCCTTGTGGGAGAAAAGGCAGTGTCTACTGTACCTGAAGTTGTTGAATATTTTGGCATTTCGCAGGAGCTGTATGTTTTCTTTTCTGGATCTCCACGAAGATGGGGGATTTTAAACACACAGGGCAACCTACATTTTTCTCTAAAGAGCTTAAGTGTAACTAGATGGTCTGCACACTATGAAGCAGTCCGGGCAATTAAAAATGAATATATGGGTATTTTACAGACACTCAAACGTATTTTTGAAGACTCAGAAGAGAAGCCTGAATGTAAACGAGATGCAAAGAATTTATACCACAAGTTGGTAAAGCTGGAATATGCAATTTTAACAGTCGTTTGGGAAGAAGTGCTGGAATGTTTCAACAAAACAAGTAAGAAATTCCAAACCCCTGGTTTTGATGTATTTGAAAGTTATCTTCTGCTAACATCTTTACTTTCGTTTGTTAAAGAACTCAGAGAAAATTCAGCCGATAGGATTGCACACTATGAATCAGAAGCAAAAGGTTTGTATGAAGATATCACCTCAAGTTATTCTGATGCTTCCAAACGCATTGTCACAAGGACATTTTCAGATGGAACAAGTGGTATTGCTTCTTTGAGAGGAGTTGACAAATTTAGGATAGAAGTTCTATCTCAACTCTATGACTGCTTGATAATCCAGTTACGCAAGAGGATTGACCCACATGAGCAGATTGCGAAAAGGTTCAAGTTCCTCTCAGAATTGGTGAACAATTCCAAAATTGATGAGGACAGTATTAAACTTATAATATTGTATTACAAAGATGATATTGACCAAAAATTAGTAAACGAGTGTTATCAGTTCAAAGAATATTTGCACCTTAGGAAATCCCGGAACACAGAAGAAAGCACGCCATCTAAAATGCCATGCGCAGAAGTTCTTCAGCTTATTTGTGAGTAACACCTAATTGAAGTGTTCCCCAATATTACTACTGCGCTTAAGCTGTATTTGACAATGCTTATCACGAGCTGTGAAGCAGAAAAGAATTTTTCAAAGCTATCCTTTATAAAGAACAAATTTCGGTCTACCATGACTGAAGAGCGCTTAAATTCTTTATGCATATTGTCTCTGGAAAATGACATTGCAAGGAAGCTCTCATATGACAAAACTGTACATGAATATGTTGCTAGAAAAAACAGAAAAAAAGAGTATTTTGTAAAATGTGCTTCATGTAGTATGTATTCTCATAGGTGTCTAAAATAAAAGATTATATTGACTGTGGTCTTTTCTATGGTTTATTTCATCATTCTATAATGCATCATGCATGTATATAACATTTACCTAATTTTCATCCCCCCATAACTCGAAAACTATAAGGCATCGGAAATTTGTATTCACACCAGTGATTTTGACATGTGAGATAATCCAGTACAGCAATTTTAATCAAAATCTGACATGTAGTGGTTAAATTTTATTAAAATTTGTGGTGATCTGTGGTGGAACAACCCCATTGAAGAAGATACCAGTGGTTACCCAGACCTCGTTGCTGGTTGCGAAGGGGCCCCCATAACAGTTCAAGCTTCAAGGCCCCAAAAATGTAGGTCCGCCACTGAGTCAGGGATTAGTGCCAGGGGCACGTGCTGCCTACTGACTCTGGCCGCCCTGAGGAGGTCATGCAGTTTTTGTGCGACACTGCTGGCCGGTTCTAGCAGTGTTGCCCATGGCGCTCATGTCCCACCTGTGCCCATGCCCAGTGCACGGCGGCGGGTGGCAGCTGCCTCCCCACCCCGGCGTACAGGGTAGCCCACCTCTCCTCCACTGCGTCTAGTAGAGCCTCCAGTTCGGCGACTGTGAAACGAGGTGCCGTCTCCTTGCTGCCGTCTTGTTGGCTGGGATAATTGTGTGTTTAATCTGACCTTGCATAGTAACATTTATTTTGTTTGTTCAAAAACTGTGAAACCTTGTGACTTTATTCTCTTAGTGAGTATCTTGAATCTCAAACTTGTCTGTTTTAAATAAAACATATTGGACCCTCACCAGATCATAACATAAATTTGGGGGTCAGGTCCAGGATCAATCATAACAGAAGGAAATCTTTTCTCCCCTGGCCTACATGCGATTTCAGGCCCACAGTACTACAGTTGACTCATAATTGCTCTCAAAAGGCAACTAGGGATGGGACCAAATTTTGGCCTTGCCAACGAGGCACATAATCCATGACAGAATAATGGAAAAAAAACATGTGAGAGGTTTGCCACTCCTTGAGGAGCTGTTGGAGGTTGTTGTCTTTAAAATTGCTGGGATTGATGCCGTGCCAGCCTTTCCATGATAATGAGATTACCTCCAATGGACATCATTTAATGGCCCCTTCCCCTTGGTGGAGTAGGCTGGGAGATAGGGGGAAGCCTTCACTCAGGCATGAAGGGGCTGGTTTAGCACACTGGGCTAAATCGCTGGCTTTTAAAGGAGACCAAGGCAGCCAGCCGCACGGTTCAATTCCCGTACCAGCCTCCTCTAACAGGCACCGGAATGTGGCCACTAGGGGCTTTTCACAGTAACTTCATTGAAGCCTACTCGTGACAATAAGCAATTTTCATTTCATTTAATTTCATTTCAAGAGTGCCTCATCTTCCCTACTTCCCCAGGGGTGGGGAAGGACCGAGGTTGAACTTCCTGCAGGCCAATTAATGGCCACTCATGGGTCTCATTCTGCTTCTGTTGGTATTCTGTCAGTGGTGAGGATTGGGGTGGGGGGATTGCTGCAGGCAGGCAACATGAGCAGGCCTCCGGTGTCCTCTGGTGGCCTGCCTGCAGGCTCTGGGGTGTGCCCTACATATTGGGCACCCTAGGTTCCACAGGAAGGCCCCACTGGTGGTAAGGACCAGCCTGCTTAAAGCACAACCTCCCACGCACCTATTCTCCACACCAACTACCACCACTCCTCACCGTGGTTTGCCAGTAGTCCCCCTCTACTAATCTCTATTCCAGGCCTCAGTCGCTCCTCTTGGTCCCAGACCTACCAATGGCCTTCTGATTGGCCAGCAGCTCTTGGAGGTGGGGTGTCTGTCTTCAAGGGAACCCCGTTGGCAGTCTGATAACTGTCAGATAAGCAATTAATTTTGTCTGGACTCCGGGAAATGGCCACAATAGCGTTGCCACTTACTTTCCAGCCACGAATGGGGTCACTAAATTCAGCCCAATATGTTCCTGTTGCTTGGTGACACTCTCAGTGGTGACATTGCAGCTGGCCATCCCACCAATGAGCCAGGCTGTATCCACCTCCTGCCTCTCGAAGCCACTTGCTATCTCTAATCGAATTACGTGACTCATCGTGGTTTCTTAATTAACTATCTCATGTAAGATTGTACCTGAAGTCTCACGGCTTCTGTGAACTAGGCTGGGATCTGAAAATGTTCAAATTTTGCAAAATCCTGCCCTAGCTTCGACATCAGACATGGTTGAGTGGCAAATGAGTGCACATAAACACATAACTCCCAGTTCAAGGATTTAAAGAATTATTTCTAAACTGTAATGATTATAGACGTGTCCATCATTCTTAACATCTTTTCAAGTACACCCCATGTCAGTCCAATATATTCTAACTAATAAAATAACTATGTTATCAGAAATTAGCCAAATGCGTTGTCTGGAACTAAAGGAAATGACCTCCAACTGGTCGTGTTTATGATACACATCAAGGGAGAAAAATGAAAAGTGAGCTTCTCGTGATATTTTGAACATTGGGCCAAGTATTAGGCAGTGACTAGTGGGGTTCCACAGGAATAGGTGCTGTGACCCCAGCTATTCACAATATGTATTAATGATTTAGATGAGGGAAACAAAATGTAATGGGCTGGATCCTCCGCTTCTGAGACTTAGGGCTAGATTTCTTTCTGAGCTTAAGTGCAGAAAATCTGTGGCGTTTTACGTCAAAAAAATCGGCGGCGCCCCCTCATCGATCTTGCGACCAATGGGGGCTAGCAGCCATGGGCCTAAAACTCCCAGCTCCCTCAATATAAACATAGAACATAGAACACTACAGCGCAGTACGGGCCCTTCGGCCCTCGATGTTGCGCCGACCTGTGAAACCATCTGAAGCCTATCTGACCTACACTATTCCATTTTCATCCATATGTCTATCCAGTGACCACTTAAATGCCCTTAAAGTTGGCGAGTCTACTACTGTTGCAGGCAGGGCGTTCCACACCCCTACTACTCTCTGAGTAAAGAAACTGCCTCTGATATCTGTCCTATATCTATCACCCCTCAATTTAAAGCTATGTCCCCTCGTGTTGGTCATCACCATCCGAGGAAAAAGACTCTCACTGTCCACCCTATCTAACCCTCTGACTATCTTATATGTCTCTATTAAGTCACCTCTCAGCCTTCTCCTCTCCAACGAAAACAACCTCAATTCCCTGAGCCTTTCCTCGTAAGACCTTCCCTCCATACCAGGCAACATCCTAGTAAATCTCCTCTGAACCCTTTCCAAAGCTTCCACATCCTTCCTATAATGTGGTGACCAGAACTGCACGCAATACTCCAGGTGCGGCCGCATCAGAGTTATGTACAGCTGCAGCATGACCTTGTGGTTCCGAAACTCAATCCCCCTGCTTATAAAGGCTAGCACACCATATGCCTTCTTAACAGCCCTATTAACCTGGGTGGCAACTTTCAGGGATTTATGTACCTGGATGCCGAGATCTCTCTGTTCATCTACACTACCAAGAATCTTGCCATTAGCCCAGTACTCTGCATTCCTGTTACTCCTTCCAAAGTGAACCACCTCACATTAAACTCCATCTGCCACCTCTCAGCCCAGCTCTGCAGCTTATCTATGTCCCTCTGTATCCTATAACATCCTTCAGCACTATCCACAACTCCACCGACCTTCGTGTCATCTGCAAATTTACTAACCCATCCTTCTACACCCTCTTCCAGGTCATTTATAAAAATGACAAACAGCAGTGGCCCCAAAACAGATCCTTGCGGTACACCACTAGTAACTGAACTCCAGGATGAACATTTGCCATCAACCACCACCCTCTGTCTTCTTTCAGCTAGCCAATTACTGATCCAAACCGCTAAATCACCTTCAATTCCATACTTCCTTATTTTCTGCAATAGCCTACCGTGGGGAACCTTATCAAACGCCTTACTGAAATCCATATACACCACATCAACAGCTTTACCCTGATCCACCTGTTTGGTCACCTTCTCAAAAAACTCAATAAGGTTTGTGAGGCATGACCTACCCTTCACAAAACCGTGTTGACTATCGCTAATCAACTTGTTCTTTTCAAGATGATTATAAACCCTATCTCTTATAACCTTTTCCAACATTTTACCCACAACCGAAGTAAGGCTCACAGGTCTATAATTACCAGGGTTGTCTCTACTCCCCTTCTTGAACAAGGGGACAACATTTGCTATCCTCCAGTCTTCCGGCACTATTCCTGTCGACAAAGACAACATAAAGATCAAGGACAAAGGCTCTGCAATCTCCTCCCTGGCTTCCCAGAGAATCCTAGGATAAATCCCATCTGGCCCAGGGGACTTATCTATTTTGACATTTTCCAAAATTGCTAACACCTCCTCCTTTTGAACCTCAATTCCATCTAGCCTGGTCGACTGAACCTGAGTGTTCTCCTTGACAACATTGTCTTTCTCCAGTGTAAACACTGACGAAAAATATCCATTTAACACTTCCCCTATCTCCTCTGATTCAACACACAACTTTCCACTACTATCCTTGATTGGCCCTAATCTTACTCTAGTCATTCTTTTGTTCCTGATATACCTATAGAAAGCCTTAGGGTTTTCCTTGATCCTATCCGCCAACGACTTTTCGTGTACTCTCCTCGCTCTTCTTAACTCTCCCTTCAGGTCCTTCCTGGCTAACTTGTAACTCTCAAGTGCCCTAACTGAGCCTTCATGTCTCATCCTAACATAAGCCTTCTTCTTCCTCTTGACAAGTGCTTCAACTTCCTTAGTAAACCACGGTTCCCTTGCTCGACAACTTCCTCCCTGCCTGACAGGTACATACTTATCAAGTACACGCAAATGACCGGAGAATGGCTGGATCTGTGGCTGAGGAACAGCAAGGCGATGGCTTGCAGCAGCTGTGCCATAAAACATGGAGCCGGCCCTCCGCGGACCCGACCTGCCAGATAGTGCCCGCCTGGCCACCTCCACCCCCAACCCCCCACAGCCTTCGTGGAGGTCCCCTACCCCCCCCCCCCCCCCCCCCCCCAGCAGCATGGCTCCCGCCCGACAGTGATGGCGCAGGACACAGCCCGCAGCCGCCACGCCGGGTTCCCGACCGCGGAAACCACACGTCCCCTGCGCAGTCGGAAACTTGGCCCAATGGGGGTGGAGCATCGGGGGAGGGCCTGCAGGTGACGCGCTATGGCCATCCTAACGGCATGCGGCGCGTGACGCAAAGACACCATTTTGGAGTGGGAAGAACATACAAAAGCTGCGTCAAACAGGCGCCGCTGACGATTTTGGCATCAAAAGCGAGTCTCCGCCCGATTAGCGATTATGAAATCAGCAACGGAGAATGGAGAATCCTGCCCTAAGTGTTGATGCCAACGGAGAATCCGTGGACTTTTACGACTGAAAAATGGGCGTCGCACTGGACTACCAGCCTCCCTAAACAGGCGGCGGAATGTGGCGACTAGGGGCTTTTCACAGTAACTTCATTAAAGCCTACTTGTGACAATAAGCAATTATTATTATTATTTCCGCTACTGTTGAGGGGCTAGCACCAGTACCACGTGGAACACAAATGATTCCGATGTAAAATGGTGCAGCATTCAGCAAGTCCGTGATCAACACTCGGGAGGTTGACAAGCTGCAGCCGCACATACACATTACACTCTCCACACACACTTATCCAAGCCAACAAGATGGCACTGGTTGTGCTGGGGTGCGCCCATACAGCTGATGGATTGACCGGGGCCAGAAGGAAGCCAGGGGGGGTGCCCTGGGGTGGGCACTTATACGACCCATGGCACCAGGCTCAAAGTGGGCTATTAGCGGTGTGTGCAGCTGCATGGCTGCCTTTCTGGCTGCGGTAATGCTGCTCCATGCCCGTCCTCCCCGACCCCACAGCCCACATCCTGGCCACCCCCCACTCCCCCCAGTCCTGCCAGAAGACCGCCAGCCAGTGGCCCAACTGCCAGCAAACTACGGCGATGTTGGACACTTTCCGTTCCCCTCTCTCTCTCCCACAACAGCCATCACGCCGGTTTCATGATTTTTAAAAGCACAAGTGAACAACGGAGTCGGGAACTCAGCCCATCGGATGCAGAGAATCACAGAGTACCAGGCTGGGCCTGCTAATGATATGCAGATGTGCGGAATGAAACAAATTCACTCTGTCTTCGAGGTGACGGAGGATCGCAATTTGGCGTCAAATCGGCGCCTGCTGCGATTTTGGCGTCGGAAGCTATTCTCCGCCAAATTGCATTTCCCAATTTCGCTGGCGGCTAACAGAGAATCCCACCCAATATCTCCAAATTTGGAGATGACACAAAGTTGGCTGAGAGGGTGAGCTGTGAGGAGGATGCAGAGATCCTTCCGTGTCATTTGGACAAGTTGAATGAGTGGGCAAATGAATGGCAGATGCAGTATAATGTGGATAATTGTGACGTTATCCAATTTGGTAGCAAAAACAGGAATGCCGATTATTGTTGGAATGGCCACAAATTAGGGGAGAAAATGTGCAACGACACCTGGGTGTCGTCATACACAGTCACAGAGGGTAAGCATGCAGGTGGAGCAAGCGGTAAAGAAGGCAAATGGTATGCTGGCCTTCATTGCAAGACTATTTGAGTACAGAAGCAGCAATGTCTTACTGCAACTACACAGGCCTTGGTGAGACAACACCTGGAATATTGTGTGCAGTTTTGGTCTCCTTACCTGAGGAAGGATGTTCTTGCTCTAGAGGGAGTGTAGTGAAGGTTTACCAGAATGATTCCTGGGATGGCGGGACTGATGAGCTCTACGTATGAGCGAGATTGAGTCAGTTAGGATTTCAGATGAATAAGGGGGATCTCATAGAAACCTATATAATTCTAAAAGGACTGGACAGGGTAGATCCAGGAAAGATGGTGGGGGTGTCCAGAACTAGGGGTCAGAGTTTGAAGATATGGGTAGACCATTTCGGACTGAGATGAGGTTAGATTTCTTCACCCAGACAGTGGTCAGTGTATGAAGTTCGCTACCGCAGAAATCAGTTGAGGCCAAAACATTGCCGGGGAATTCTCCGTCGGTAAGTTCTTCCGGCCCGCTGGCAGCACACCCATGCCCGCGGGTTTGCCAATGGTATGGGGTGGCCACAATGGGGGACTCCATTGGCTGGCTGTGGGATCGGAGAATCCCGCTGCCAGCGGGGGGTGGGGCCATGCCGGAAAACACGTTGGAATCCCGCCCCGTGTTCTTTCAAGAAACAGTTAGATATAGCACCTGGAGCGAAGGGACTCAAAGGACACGGAGAGATGTTGGATCAGGCTATTGAGTTGGATGATTAAACATGATCATAATGAATGGCGGAGCAGGCTCGAAGGGCCGAATGACCTCCTCCTGCTCCTATTTTCTATGTTTCTATGTAGACGTTGACCTGTACTTTGCATTGTCCTATTTTATATAAATTATAACCCTTTGAACAGGACGGTGTTAATTGGTTCCCAAAGTCTCAATAGAGGTGTGTGCTATGCATTTGATCAATATAAAATGGATTAGAAAAATTTTGGGCTGGATTCTCCGAGTTTGAGGCTATGTCCCCACACAGGCGTAAAACGACCACTGATCCTCCGTTTGGCCAGAGGATAGTATGCTGGTAGCGCAGAGCACCCGGCTCTAGCTGCCGATACGGCCCGGAGAATTGCCGAGTCCGTGGCCACGCGTGCGCACGGCGGCAGTCTGCATTGGCCACGCCGTGATACATGGCACTGGCCGCTCGTGGACCCCGCCCACGAAATAGTCCCCCTCTGTCAGTCAGGCAGGAGTCCAACATATTGCTGGGGACGGGAGGAGCATCACTCTGTCCTCACGGCAAGTCATCATCATTCTTCTGCAGCACCTGGCCAAACGCTTTAGCGCCCTGTCCATGAATGTAGCCACCATTGCGATGACCACACGCAGGCATCAAGTTAGTGTGAGGATGTCAGAGACCGTGGTGGGGGAGGTTTTCAAAACCTAGTTCTGTTCATCACCACATAGAGAGGCTATGAGGGCGTCCCCAGTCCTGTGCCCGATGTGTGCCCTGGCCATGCCCGAGGCTCTGCCTCCTCCTCCTCTACGGGTTGCCACTTGCCATCCACCTTGACCTCCTACTCATCTGAGGAGACATGGTGCTCCTCCATCTCCTCCTGGCTATACTGCATGCCCCGCTGTAATGCCGGGGCGCTGCAGACCACTATGAGGACATCCTCTGGATGCTGTACTGGAGGGCTCCCCCCACGACTGGTCTATGCACTGGCACCGAACTTAAAAAAATAAATATAAAAATAAATTTAGAGTACCCAATTATTTTTTGTTCCAATTAAGGGGCAATTAAGTGTGGCCAATCCAACTAACCTGCACATCTTTGGGTTGTGGAGAACAGAATCTTGAGCACCCCAATCACCTGCTCAACCAGCACATTAGTGTTGTTGTACTGAGTATCAGCGGGTGTTTGTAGCCTCCACACTGGCATCATAGGGCAGCACTGTAGCACAGTGCTTAGCACAGTTGCTTCACAGCTCCAGGGTCCCAAGTTCAATTCCTGGTTGGGTCACTGTTTGTGCAGAGTCTGCACATTCACCCTGTGTCTGCGTGGGTTTCCTCCGGGTGCTCCGGTTTCCTCCCACAGTCCAAAGATGTGCAGGTTAGGTGGATTGGTCAAGATAAATTGCCCTCAGTGTCCAAAACGTTTAAGTGGCGTTACTAGGTTTCTGGGAGGGAGTGGAGGCATGGGATTTAGGTAGGATGCTCTTTCCAAGGGCCAGTGCAGACTCAATGGGCCGAATGGCCTCCTTCTGCACGGTAAATTCTATCAGCCGCCTCATGAGTGGGTAACCTTTGTCCGTGAGGAACCAACCCTTCAGCTGCTGCTCCCACAAGAATGGCTGAGATCTACGAATGCCCGAAGAAGTAGCTGTCATGGATCTTCCCATAGAAACAGGCACATACCTGCATGAGGCACATCATATGGTCAGAGAGGACCTGGAATTGAGGGAGTGTGGTTCACAAATGGAGCACTCAGAGCCACATGAGTGCAGTCAATGGCACCCTGCACCTGGGGCATGCCCGCAATGCAGGCGAAGCCCATGGCATTGGAAGGAGGACACGAGAAGCACTGCCTGAAAACCAGCTGGCAGACCCCGTTGAACTTCGAGGTGACAGCCATGAAGAGCCTCTAAGGCATGTGAGCGACCTCACCACCTCCCCCCCCCCCCCCCCCCCCCTGAGGTGCCAAGCCTGCAACCCCCCCCCCCCCACGGCCCCGAGTTGAACCTATCTGGGTCCCCTGCATCCTCTCTGTTGCCTCAACTGTGACTGGCACCCTGGATGGTAATGGCAACCTGAACACTCACCTCAGATTTCCCCTTCAGAGGTAAGGTCGCCAGGTTCTCGTTTTCATGCAGCTGTTGTAAATCGCACCAATGTGGACGCAATGGAGGTGACTGATGACTATTCAGTGAGTGGGTAAATCCCAGAGGAAGAACTCACAAATGATATTATAATGTATTAAAATGAAGATCCCAGACTTCTGCGGTGGATTTCTCATCTCGCCACTGGCATGGGACCTGGAAAATCGGAAATCGCCATCTCGCCAGATAGAATCACTATTTCTGATTCTCGCCAAATTTTCTGCCTGCGTTGCCATTTTCACTGATGGCTCTCGTGGGCTCTCATGGGCTCTTTGTGTGTCTTTATTCTCCAGATTTGTCAAATCCCTGATCCGCTGCTGCTAAAACTGATAGAATTTTACAGAATCTCTGTTTTTCGCGCTGGGAAAGGAGAAGCTGTGAATCGTTTTCTTGCACTGAGATCAAGCAAGTTGGCACTTCTTTTTCAAATCTGTTACGTGCTTTGACACAATGACATCAGATTGCCTAATCTTTGGCAAGTCGATTTTTGTTTGTTTACCATTTTCCAAGGATCACAGAATCATAAAGTTTGCAGTGTAGAAAGAGGCCATTCAGCCCATCAAGTCTGCACTGGCCCTTGGAAAGAGCACCCTACCCAAGCCCACACCTCCACTTTATCCCCACACCTCCATCCTAACCCCGACTAACTTTTTTTTTTTGGACACTCAGGGCAATTTAGCATAGTCAAGCCACCTAACCAGCACATCTTTGGTCTGTGGATGGAAACAAGAGCGCACAGAGGCACCCACACAGGCACAGGGAGAACGTGCAGACTCCTCACAGACAGTGACCCAAGACGGGAATCGAACCTGGGACCCTGGAGCTCTGAAGAAACTGTGCTAACCACTGTGCTACCATGCTGCCCAGTATAACCTATTGCTTCCAAATGAAGAAATAAAAATAATAAGTGAGACAGCGACCTTTTAAATCCGTGGCCGAGGAAATGGATGATGAGAAGTATTTCAAATTAACCTCGGCACTGATATCAGGTGATGAAACCTGTGTCTTTGTTGCACTTTCCTGTGATAAGATCAAACATTCCTAAATTCACGTTTCTATATTTATTCTCTCCATTCGTTATAAAATCTCCAGGTTTGGAGCAAATTCATTTCCTCCCCCGAATTCGCAATGAAAACAGATTGCAAGTAGAATCTCCAAGTGACACTGGTTATAATAACTGTAGCCCCATTGTGTACCATTTGTATCACGTTTCAAATTTACAAAACCTTTGCGTCTAATCTCTTGAGCTGAGCAAAGCTGTACCTTGTTCTCCGGAGCACATTAAAATTTTCAAATGCGCTTGAGGTTTAGAAGCTTTTCAATTTTATGTGAAAAGGGCCAATTTACTTTCCTTTCTACTGGAAGAAAAAGCATTGACAGTTTCTATTTGATGGCTGCTTCCCTCTGGAAGGAAATTTGCATTTTAACCTTAGATTCCATTTATCACTTCAAACATGTTTGATGAATCAATAAATTTATCTATTGCCTAAGTGATTAAAAATAATTGATGGGGAAAGTGGTGCTGTTAGTCAACGATGTGAACTTCCTCATGCATGACTGGGACATCTTCAGTGTAACTACACACACTGTATATCATGATAATAGGCGTTCCAGTGCTTCCCAGGTTATATCCATATTATATTGTGTGTACAGAAACCAACATCTGCTATTATTAGCCCCAAAAGATTGTATATAGCGAGGACTGCATTTTTAATATTTTAAATACAAAACTATGAGCCAGATTTTATGAGCTCTTGACTGCAGTAATTCAAGTGTTGTGTGAAAAATGAACATTTCATGTCAGTAATGGAAATGATATTGTGAAAAGGCCATCGTGTCTCTCAGGAAGTGATTTTCCAGTTCAATTGGACTGGAGTTAGTGAAGACATCTATGTCCTTCTGTCCACCATTTTAGCTAAATTACACATGGCTGAAAAGAATAAGATGCAGTAAAATAATTTGTTATAACCCCTATGGAGGTCCCGGGATCAGGACCATGCAGTTTCCCATGACTTCCCCGGAATATGAACTTCCCCTTTAAGGGGGTGGAGTTTCCCCTTAACAAGGAGAGCCCTGCTTCTATAAAAAGCCCGGCCTGGGTGCAGGTCGGGGAAGGAGACCCTGAGGGGAGTGGAGGAGTTTTGGATTTGTATTATAATAAACCTTCTTCGTTACTTTCTATGTATCGTCTGTATGTCATGCTGACTGGATTCAACACATTTCTTTCAACTTTGAAAGTCCAACAAGTGGGGACACAGCTAAGGGCCATTAATCGAGACACCAGAGATCAAGGGCAGGATTCTGTGATCCTGAGGCTAGGTGTTGACGCCATCGGAAACGTCGTTGTGTTTCTCGACGGCGTCAACACGGACTCAGGATCAGGAATTCTGGCCCCTACAGGGCGCCAGCACGGGTTCACGGCGCTCCAGCTGCTGATCCCGGCGTCAACTGGACGCCAAGGGATCCGCGTATGCGCAGTGGCACCGACGCCAACGCGCGCATGCGCAGTGGCTCCCTTCAACACGCCGGCCCCAACGCAACATGGCGCAGGGCTACAGGGGCCGGCATGGAAGAAAGGAGGCCCCCAGCCAGAGAGGCCAGCCCGATAATCGGTGGGCCCCGATCGTGGGCCAGGCCACATCGGAGGCCGCCCCCCCCCGGGGTCAGACCCCCATCCCCCTCCACAGGCCGCCCCCCGACCCTTCCACGCTGAGTTCCCGCCGGCTGAGAGCAGGTGTGGATGGCGGCAGCGGGACTCGGATTTTTTACGAAGGCTGCTTGGCCCACCGCGGACCGAGAATCGGCGGGCCGGCCACGTAGAGCGGCCCCCGGCCGGCGCCGTGCCAACCATGCGGGTGCCAATGGCGCCAATTCTCCGCTCTGAGGAGAATCACGTGCCGGCATCGGGGCAGCGTGACGCGATTCGCGCCGGTCACGGGGATTCTCCGGCCCGACCCCGGGCCAAGAGAATCCCGCCCCAAATACCCACACCAGTTAGTATCGGGGATCACATGCATACACTTCCACAAGATATCATTCCCTCCACAATGTCAATGAAATTATGAACAATCAGATGCATAAATTCACCTTTAACATGAGGTTGAATTTCCCATCTAGATTACCAGGGGTGTGGCACGCACTCTACCAGAAATCAAATGTTGCCTTCAGTGCACCAGTTGGCAGCTACTTTCAGCTTACAACGCATCAGCTTCAGCGACAGATGCCAGTCACTCAAATCACCACATTCATAATTGCAATGGATTTGTAATACAGTATAGCACTGTACCTGTGAAAAGGGACACAATCTGCATCTCTGCCGCATCAACATTCTTAAAAGATCAATCCCCTTCCCTCTCAAAATGTCTACAGTCAACTGTGCAGTCAACTCATGCTTGACTAACACATCTTTGGTCTAACTACACACACTGGCTGGATTTTCTGCTTCGCAGCGCCGGAAGCAAGAATCGCGATCGGGCGGAGAATCACGCAAAATGGAAAAAATCTTTTTTTGCGGCTGGCACCAATTCCGAAGGCCATGCGCCAGTAGATCCATGCAAAACTGTTATTTACATGGAATTTAGCATCATTGGCTGCTTTGGCACTTCACGCTCCACCCCTCCCCACCAACTCCGAGGTGGTCTCTCCTCTTAGGCTGAAGCCTCATGATGGCAAAGTATTTACTTCGGCCGTTGCACTATGGCTGTGGGGGGGGGGGGGAGCAGGAGGCTAAAAATGCACTGAAATACCTCAAAAATTGTCAGGCTTGTTGGGGGGGGGGGGGGGGGTGCGGTGACAGGGGGCAGCAGCAGGGAATGACTTGGTGCCAAGGCCGTGGATTCGGGGTGTCCCCTCGCTGCGAGGTGGCTTGGCTTTGTACGGCCATTGCTGCAGTATGTGTTTCAAACATACCCTTTTGTTGTTACTTCCAGGCTCCTGGATGTTCACACTGTTGAGTGCTGCCTGTGTCCTGTGAATGGTCAGAGAGCCTCTAAGAGCCCAACCAGGCTGCTCCTTCAGACGCCCTAATAGCCCCACTGTATGATCAAGGGGATGCGCGTGGCCAAGCTCAAACAGATGCCCACCAGGTGTTGGCACTCCTCAGAAGAGGAAGCAGGGGATCAGCAGAGCTCACCCCAACTCAAAGACACCTGCTCACTGGCCTTTGGAGCCCTCCCTGGTTCTCCCTCTCAACGCAAAGGCCTCACCAATGACCCCCCACCCCTCCGGATCACCAGCTGTCTCCTCGTGGTGTGACTGGCAGCACTGATTGCCTCTGCCACCACCTTCCTCATGCTGGTCAGGAGGATGGGCTTGAGTCTACAGCCTACCCTGGCGAAGAGGGTGTCCCTCTGTGCCTCATTGGCTTTGAGCTGTCAGTCTTCTGGGAGCCACCTTGGTGGTTGCAATGAGTGTGTGGAAAGTGAGGCGCTTAAAAGTAGCTCCAGCTTCCAGGCTCTTTTGCATTAATTCCGGCCCCAGAAGTTATAATGCCCACTGGGCCGGGAATTGCTCTCAATTCATGCCGGCAGAGTGCTGGTCCATTCACTTACCGAATAGAGCCCCAACGGAAATGCGAATCAAAAGCTATTCAGTAATGATGGGAACATTTAGGGTGACGGAATTCTAATTGCGATTTCGGAACCTTTTGACTGTGTGTTTCTTGGCGAATGCAGTGCCGGGATCGACCCCACTATTCACCAGCACTTTGCCATTTTTTTCAGGCTCGGGGAGTTTCTCCCCGTCAAGGCCACATTTCGGCTCTCTTCCTGCATTGGGGTGCTGAGTGGCACTGCCAGGGTGCCCGGGTGTCAGTGCCAGGGTGCCACGCTGGCAGTGCCACGGTGTCCGGGGGAGTGCCAGAGTACTACCCTATCCTGCTCTTGACCATCTAAGGGTCTTTAATGGCCTGCAAGAGCCCCATGAGGTGCATTCATGCCTGGTCCATGTTTATGGAAATCAGTGCTAAACGTCACTGGATTGAGGTCTCGCAGACATGGCCGTTCACTGCCAGGCACCGGCCAGGACGGGATCCAGATCACACTGGGTGGAGTGAGTCAGGTAATCTGCGATCGGCCTGGTGCGGAGTCCGATTTGGGGCTCTCGCAGCATTCCCCCGTTGTGCTGGGCGCAACGCGATAGCTGAATCACACCCTTAGTCTCACAAACGGAGGATTCTGGCCACTGTATATATTGTGCTAATTGGAATTACAATGGTTCCTGATATATATCCATAGAGTTGAGGGGCGGGATTCTCCGATAATGGGGCTATGTCCTCATGCCGGCGGGAAAACCGGCGGCAGCCACTCCGACGTCAACAGCCCCTGAAAGTGAGGAATTCTCCAAATTTTCGAGGGCTAGGTTGATGCTGGAGTGGTTGGCAGTGCTCCAGCCGGCGCCGAAGGGCCGGCGCGAGTTCACGCATGTGCAGAACGGCCGGCGTGATCTCGCACATGCGCGGACCGGCCGCCGTATTTCCGCGCATGCGCAGACTGGCCGGCGTATTTCCGTGCATGCGCAGGGGTTCTCTTCTCCGTGCCGGCCCCTGGGCAAAATGGCGAAGCCCTACAGGGGCCCAGCGCGGAGGAAAGACAGCCCCCACGGAAACAGCCCACCCGCAGGATCGGTAGGCCCTGATCGCGGGCCAGGCCACTGTCGGGACCCTTCCCGGGGTCGGATCCCCCTGCGCCCCCTCCAGGACAACCCCGCACACTTACCTGCCAAGTCCCGCAGTTCGTGAGGTGAGTAATTCACGGCGATGGGTCTGGCCAAAACTGGACAGCCACTCGGCCCATCGGAGCCTGGAGAATCACCGGGGAGGCCGCTGTCAGCGGTCCCCGACTGGTGGGCCCCTGGCGGGGGGTCGGAGAATCCCGGCCGAGATATTTGTGGGAACTAAATGAATTTGTGGGAACTGGCTTACTTCCAATTTAGGTTGCGTCACGCTCCTAATAAATGTCTTTCAATTGCACATACTGCTTTATGTTACAGGCTGTATGAACTTGCTCCTTGATTTTCTCTTGGTCCCATATCCATCAACTGTAACCTATGCTTTCACAGTTAATTTCTATGAAACAGCCGACAGCAGCTTTAACTGTGAAAATTCCCCAAAATGTCAGTGGATCAATGTACCAGGAGGTGTGGTACTGAATCATAATGAACAGGATGTCCCCAGGTTTGACCCTTGAATCAAAGAGCCAGAAGCCGAGTGGGTGCGCGCGGAGGAGGCCTCCTGCAGGGGGACCTCACTCCGGGCCCTTGCCACAGTGGCACTCCCATCCCCACCCAAACAACACTCCAGCAGCCCGGTGGTAATAGCCACCCTCCAATCCTGGAACCAACTTCGGCAGCAATTTGGCCTGACCAAAATGTCAGGTAAAGCTCCCATCTGCAACAACCATAGGAAAGGTTCAAAAGGTGGGGACAGGACAGAGGGACACTGACAGTCAGGGACCTATACACGGACGGCAAGATCGCAACACTGGGCGAACTGACGAAGAAATTCCAGCTAGCCAGGGGGAACGAGCTAAGGTACCTGCAATTAAAAAACTTCCTACGAAAGGAGACACGGACATACCCACAACCACCACGACAGACACAACTGGAAGAGTTACTAGACGCAAGCATATTAGATAAAGGAAACTGTAGCGACATGTACGACCGACTGGTAGAAAGGGCCGACACCGTACTGGACGCAACAAGAAGGAAGTGGGAGGAGGACCTGGGGATTGAAATAGGGTGGGGACTCTGGAGCGAAGCACTGCATAGGGTCAACTCCACCTCCACGTCCGCAAGGCTCAGCCTGACGCAACTAAAAGTGGTACATAGAGTCCACTTAACAAGAATCCGTATGAGTAGGGTCTTTCCAGAGGTGGAGGACAGATGTGAACGGTGCCAAAGAGGCCCAGCCAACCACGCCCACATGTTCTGGTCTTGCCCCAGACTTGTGGAGTACTGGATAGCCTTCTTCGAGGCAATGCCCAAAGTGGTGGGGGTGAGGGTGGAGCCATGCCCGAAAGTGGCGGTCTTCGGGGTCTCGGACCAGCCAGATCTATTCCTGGGGAGGAGGGCGGACGCCCTTGCCTTTGCCTCCCTGATCGCCTGCCATAGAATCCTGTTTGGCTGGCGGTCAGCAGCACCACCCAAAGCTGCAGACTGGCTGTCTGACCTCTCGGAATCTCTCCAAATGGAAGAAAATCAAATTCGCCATCCGAGGGTCAGACGACGGCTTCCACAGAACATGGGACCAATTGTTCCGGGACCTGTTTGTGGCCAACGAACAAGAGGAAGAGCAGCCAGGTAGCCAAGAAACGGGAAAGTAGCCAAAGCATGAGAAGGAGAGATAGACTGGGAGAGGGGGGAGGGACAGCTAAATCTAAGAGGAAGGAAAGGCGAACCACAGGGCTGGGGGGGGGGGGGGGGGGCAGAAGTGGGGAGTGGGGGGGGGGGGGCAGCGGGCATAGACAGGGAACAATAGAGGAGAGCCATGGAAGGAGAGGGGGGAGGCAGGGAAACGTTAACAAACTTGACATCCACAGAAACAGAGAAAATGGGGAAGACGGGAGGGCCGCAGACGCGGAAGTGCGCACGAGACGACACGTCAGCGAAATCCGTCCGGAAGAAGCAAGGGACAACACCACGAATGGATGCCTACATATGTGTGTAAATAACTTTGCCAAGGGTACAGAGCTGCCGCTGTTGAGCAGGGGCACAAACCGTCCGCTGACTTTGCGGGGAAAATCAACACTTCAGTAGCAGCGACCCATGGGGGGGGTGAGTGCCCCGATGGGAGGGGGTGGGAGGATTGAGGCGCGTGGGGCAACGTCTAGTGGATTGCTAATGTATATTCTCTTTATGCACTAGATTAATGTTCACTAAGTTGCTGTGTTAAGATTATTACTATTTAATATAGAAAATTTTGCAAAACCTTAATTTAAAAAAAAAACTGCAGCAGCAACCCGGCGGGGGGGGGGGGGGGGGGGGGGGCATTTCTTTTCCTTTTTGTAAGGGGCGCATGCTCTATCCTGTTTTGAATATAGGGTTAATTTGCTAAACTGTATCATTTAGAGGGTTAAGTTGTTCTGTTCTGTTGGCATGTTGCTCTTCTTTCATTGTATTATTTTCCTTTTTGGAGGGTTTTGTAAACTTATTGAAAACTTTGAATAAATACATTTTTTAAAAAAAGGTTTGACCCTTGACTTATTAGTTGATCTGAGGTACAGTTAGCCTCAAGGTTCCAGCAATAGGCAAGAGTAAAATAGCCTGACTTCCTGATCTTGATTGATACCGAAAGAAGCAAATTGGGGGGAATCACGTGATGCGAGCACGGGAGTGGCTGCATTTTTGCGAGCTCTCGTTCTGTTCTTCTTTCAACCTTTTGTTTTATCCTTGTGCACATCCGTTTTATGTCTTTTTTTCTGATAACATGGATTTAACGATGTGCGAAATCTGGTGGTCTGTGTTTCAGCACGATTGAGTGGAGACAATAGGCGTTAATTAGGGCAGCACGGTAGCATTGTGGATAGCACAATTGCTTCACAGCTCCAGGGTCCCAGGTTCGATTCCGGCTTGGCTCACTGTCTGCGCGGAGTCTGCACATACTCCCCGTGTGTGCGTGGGTTTCCTCCGGGTGCTCCGGTTTCCGCCCACAGTCCAAAGATGTGCAGGTTAGGTGGATTGGCCATGATAAATTGCCCTTAGTGTCCAAAATTAGTGTTGGGTGGGGTTACTGGGTTATGGGGATAGGGTGGAGGTGTTAACCTTGGGTAGGGTTCTCTTTCCAGGAGCCGGTGCAGACTCGATGGGCCGAATGGCTTCCTTCTGCACTGTAAATTCTATGATTAAACCCCATTGATTCATGGTGGCGAGAGGGAGTTGGTGGAGGGGTGGGGGGAACTTGCCTTTGGTGTGGCAACTGTCTTTGAGAGCATTCGGGCTCGGATGATATGGTGTACACCGACGGATGATGGCTGCCAGCGATGAAGGTGACGCATCTGCTGGTTTTAGCTCCGCAGTGTAGGACGTTGAAGCCCAGATTTAAGAGTTGTGAGGTGTCTGCGGAGGTGGTGGCAGTGCACGAGGAGGTTCTTGTAGCAGTGAGAGCAGCATCTCTGTTGCACGTTCTATCGTCCTTTGTGAGGGGTTCAGATGAGGGCAAGGGGAACCAGTACAAAGCCCGGTTGTGCCTAGAGTCTCCGGTAAGGTAGTGAAGAGGTCCCCAGCTGAGTTTGAGAACTGCCTGCCATACTTCGGAAATCTTGATCTGGAGGCCGGACAGCATACGTTCGATGGAGCACATCCTGTTTTTGAGGCCTGGGGTTTCGTTGGGCTTCCAACCTCTGTTTCTGTGTGGTCTTGCTTCCACTGTCAGTTGAGAGGGGTTGGGGGTCCCTGAGCTGGCCGTGCTCTCCCCCCTGCTGGAGCCTAGGTAATTGACCACCTGAGCTCATCGATTCGGCATTTTGGAAGTTATAAGATTCATACTCCTTGGAAGATCCCGAAGAGTGCTCTCCATTTCAGATCCAGCTTTATCCTAGATGTCAACTTTTTTTGTGCGCCAGTGGAGAGGTATTTATCCTGGTGGCTTCCCCATTCCTCAGTTGTTATCTGGACTGTACTCCTTGATAATCAGCTTATCTGTTAATTTTGACAATTGATTAGTTTGCAGGAAATACATTTTTCAGGTGGGAAGTTCTGCACCATTGGCCTGATACAGGGCATAGAATTAGAATTCCTACAGTGCAGAAGGAGGCCATTCGGCCCATCAAGTCTACACCGACCATCTGAAAGAGCATCCTACCGAGATCCACTTCCCTGCCTTATCCCCATCCTCCCACTTAACCTGCACATCTTTGGACACTAAGGGACAATTGTAGCATGGTCAATCCACCCAACATCTTTGGAATGTGGGAGGAAACCCTCGCAGACATGGGGAGAATGTGCAAACTTCACACAGACAGTCACCCAAGGCCGGAATTGAACCTGGGTCCCTGATGCTGCGAGGAAGCAGTGCTCACCACTGTGCCGCCGTGCATCCGAGCAATAGGATACTGACCACGATCCCAGCCTGGCCCAGCCCAGCACTGCCACAAAGAAAAGAGAGAACTGGCTCCGAGGAGTCCCATGACACTGCCCCACCCCTACACCCCTCCTAGGCTCAGCCAGTTTGGTCCCGTAGGGGACATGATGCTTCTCCTCCCCCACAAATCATCCAATACATAAACTAACAACAGGACCAACAATGCTGTGATGGTCATGGACACTCAGATACAGACCTATATTGGGTTTCAGATGGCCTAATCCTTTATTCTTTTGAGTGGTGCTGGTTGTGGGGGGTGTCTCGCGAACTGCGTGGGGGTGTGGGGGGGTGGGGGGGGGGGGGTAGGCCCTCCATCCCAAGACGCTCCCCAGTTTGGGGGTTGCTCTGACGGCCAGCTTGTCCGGGAGTGGGTTTATCCACTTTTTTACGATTGGGACCAGTTTATATTCCTTTTGGTTTTTGGCCCCGTGATATCCTGTTGAGGGTGGTACTGGTACAGATGGTCCGGGGACCTGTTATTTCCTTTGACCTGGAGCTAGGGGATGAGATTATGGAAGTTTGGATTCTTTCTTGTGGTTTTTGCTCTCTATTTACCTCTTCTATGGGACACCCTAGGCTGAGTATGATGGTTTGGTTGTGTCCCATCCTCTCTTTGTTGTTGTTTTTGTCGTTCTTCCATCTCAAAGTTACAAGATGGCTGCTTGCTCCGGTCTGGATCTGGAGAAGAGTTTAAATTGCGCTGTAAGAGTTTGTCAATCCGTCTTGGTACTGGGGTTCTTGGGGTATTGTTTTCCTCCTCTGTCATTTAGTTTTGTTGTTGTGGGTGTGATGTAGGCCTTTGATGTTGCCTGTATCTGGTTTGGGTCCAGTCGGGTCATTTAACCATGGGGGGGACCCAGGTGCGAATTTTGCCCCGATTCGTCTGGTTTTATTTCCTCTCAATTATGTAATGACTGTTGTTTTGTGCTGTGCCTGCTGTACATTGATACCTGGAGCTATCTTTCTGTTTTTTTATTTGATTGATGTTAATGTTTGTTTAAGTTGAAATATCCCAATAAACAGACATTTAATAAAAAGGTGAAAATTAACAGCCATGTTCGTGGCGGCAGCATGCCTAATTTGATTAAATTATAAAACAGCAAAATATTGCAGATGCTGGAAACCTGAAATAAACCAGAAAGTGCAGGAAACACCCTGCACACCAGACAGCATTTATAGAGTGAGAAGTTTGACAAGCTTTCACTCGAAGTTTCTCTTCACGGCCGCTGCCCAGCTATCGGAGTATTTCCAACTTTCTGTGGATTAAATAATAATGGACCAATAGGAAGCAAATGGAGAAAATTGAAGAAATAGGAAAAAAATCTGGATAGAGAGTGTGGCATGGAGCAGCACAAGGTTTGGTGTTGGGACTAAAACTTCAACATACTTATGACCTTGAAGAGTGTGCCAGGGTCGTCATCTTGAGGTTTGCACATGGCACCACATGGGAGGATCATTAACATGCTGAAAGGAGGGGCTCATATCAGGGATGTCTTAGACAGGTTGGGGTGATGGCCACTCAGCAGCTGCAGTTCAATGTAAATTAGTTTAAATTCATCAATTTAGAGAAACAAAATAAGTCGAGGGATTATATGAGTGATGACAGTGACAAATCTGGAAAGAGATCTGAGAATCATGCTGGAAACAAGCCACAAGCCTTGAGTGTAAGGGCATTGGGAGAGACAGGAATAGGCTTGATTGTAACGACCACCCAAAGTCAAGTAGCCTGTGTTCATTCCCTAGGTTCATGGGCCACTTTGACAGTGCAATAGTGGAGATGTCACTGGGTTAGTAACCAGAAGCACAGGCTGAAGCTCTGGGGACGTGGGTTCAAATCCCACCACAGCAGTTGGTGGAATTTAAATTAAATTAATAAATCCAGAATTGAAAGATAGCCTCAATCATGGTGACCATGAAATTGTCATTGATTGCCATAAGAACCCATTTGGTTCACTAATGTCCTTCCGGGAAGGAAATCTACCGTCCTAACCTGGTTTGGCCAACATGTGACTCCAGACCCACAGCAATGTGATTGACTCTTTACTGCCCTCTGAAATGACCGAGCAAGTCACTCAGTTCAAGGGCAATCAGGGATGGGCAACAAATGCTGACCTTGCCAGTGATGCCACATCCCAGTGAAATAATTTGAAAAATGGAAGTGTATTGCAGTATGACTCTGCATCAGCAGGAGAGATGGGACAAAGACAAAACCATGGAACAAAAACAAAACATGAGGGCGAGATGACAAGTCCGTCTCACTGTAAGACCATAATAGGAACAGGAGTCAGCCGTTCAGCCCCTCGAACCTGCTCCGCAATTTCAATAGGATCATGGCTGATCTGGCATTCCTCACATCCACTTTCCTGCCCTGTCCCCTTAACCCTTGATTCCTTTATTGATCGAGAATGTATCTATCTCAGCCTTAAATGTACACAAGGACTCTGCCCCCACAGTTCTCTGTGTCAAGGAGTTCCAAAGACTCACAACCCTCTGAGGGAAGAAATTCCTCCTCTTCTCAGTCTTAAATGGTCTTCCCTTTATTCCGAGACTCTGCCCTCTGGTCCTAGACTCTCCCAAGAAGGGAAGCATCCTCTCAGCATTTACCCTGTCAAATCCTGTATGTTTCAATGGGATCACCTCTCATTCTACAAAATTCCAATGAGTAGAATCCCAACCTGTTTAACCTTTGCTCCTAAGACTATCCCTCCATATCGGGGATCATCCTACTCTTTGAACTACATCTAATGAAATAGTGGGCTGGATTCTCCGCTGTCTGGATTCTCCGTTGAGCCAGCAGCCCGGGGATTTGCCGACAGCGTGGGGCTGCCCACAATGGGAAACCCCATTGGCCGGCTGGCGAGACGGCGAATCCAGCCCAATATCTTTCCTTAAATAAGGGGACCAAAACTGCTCACAGTGCTCTAGATGTGGTCTCACCAGTACCTTGTACAGTTGCAGCAAGACTTCCCCACTCCTATACTCCAACCCCCTTGAAATAAGGGCCAACATTCCATTAGCCTTCCTGATTACCTGATTAGCTTTCTGTGATTCGGGAACGAGTGCTCCCAAGCCCCATTGTGTTGCAGCTTATTGCAATTTTTCTCCATTTAAACAAAACTCTGTTCTTTGTTCTCCCTTGCAAAATGAACAACACGTTATCCCACATTATACTCCGTTTGCCAACTTTTTTACTACTTAACCTATCAAGATCTCTTTGCAAACTGTCTGTATCCCGCTCACAACTTCCCTTTCCATCTATTTGTGTGTTGTCTGCAAATTTGACTATAAGCCATTAATATATATTGTGAACAGTTGCTGTCCCAGCACTGATCCCTGTGGGAACCCCATTGGTTACAGGTCACCAACCTGACAATGAAACCCATTTACCATTTGCTGTTTCCTGCCCATTAGCCAATTCTCTATCCTTTCCAATTGTTGCCCCCTCTACACCATGAGGGTTCACAACTTACACGTCACACAAACTGTGTCAATCATAGAATCCCTACAGTGCAGAAGTTGGCCATTCAGCCCAATGGGCCTGCACCAACCATCTGAAAGAGCACTCCACCCAAGTCCACTCCATTCCTAAAACCCTTTAACCTAGCCTACACATCCCAGGACAACAAGGGACAATTTATCATGGCCAATCACCTAACCTCCACATCTTTGGACTGTGGTAGGAAACCGGAGCACCCGAAGGAAACCCACGTAGACACAGGACAATGTGCAAACTCCATACAGTCACTGGAGGCCGGAAGTGAAACTGGGTCCCTGCTAACCACTGTGCCAGCGTGACTGATAGTATTCACTTAAAGACCCTTTATTTGTAACAATATGACACACAGACTTTAATCTGGATAAATGTCACACAGACTCTTTAACCTAATATACTCAATTCACAAATCGAACTCGCGGATCCCCGAAAAGAACAACTGGCTAGGCCTTTCTCTACGGGTACTTTGCTGGTCTCCGAGCCACTGACTTGGGGTAGGTCTTCTGCGATGGTTGTTCCTAGGGTTTTTGCTCCAGAGGCTTTAATCTCCTGCTCCTTTATACCAATTTCTTTAGCCTTCTCGAATGTTCGATGATGTATTTGCATGAACCTCATGTAGCTAAGGTCAATCTTCCCAATGTCTTGTAAACAAGACACATCTGCTCATGTTCCTTATGCAGCTTTCACCTTAACAGTCCTCTGCAACAAACATCAGATGACTGTCTTGCGGCCATTTAGCACCCAAGTCTCTTCCTCCTTTTTGCTACAAAGTTGCTGAGGAGAATCCTCTGTTTCAGAGACTAATGTGTTGACACCAGGACTTTAACAATGGTGTTCTACAAGAGGAAAATTGGCACCGTTCCCAGAGCAATTGGAGAGGCGGTGGCATAGTGGTATTGTCAATGGACTAGTAAACCAGAGTGACCTTTGTGGACCTGGGTTCGAATCCCATCACTGCAGATGGTGACATTTTAATTCAATAAAAATCTGGAATTAAACGTCTAATGATGACCCTGAAACTCATTGTCGATTGTCGTAAAAATCCATCTGGTTCACTAATGTCCTTTCGGGAAGGAAACCTGCCATCCTTACCTGGTCTAGCCCACATGTGACTCCAGACCTGCAGCAATGTGGTTGATTCTTAACTGCCTCCTCAAGGGCAATTAGGGATGGGCAATAAATGCTGACACAGCCTGCGACGCCCACACCCCACAAATGTAATTCCCCTGGGCACAGACGGAGCATCGCAGAGGTCCCAGAGAATGCCGGGTCAGGTCTGCTAATGGCATGCGGGTGGTGTTTCATATATAGAACATAGAACAGTACAGCACAGAACAGGCCCTTCGACCCTCAATGTTGTGCCGAGCCATGATCACCCTACTCAAACCCACGTATCCACCTATACCTGTAACCCAACAACCCCCCCCTTAACCTTACTTTTATTAGGACACTACGGGCAATTTAGCATGGCCAATCCACCTAACCCGCACATCTTTGGACTGTGGGAGGAAACCGGAGCACCCGCAGGAAACCCACGCACACAGGGGGAGGACGTGCAGACTCCACACAGACAGTGACCCAGCCGGGAATCGAACCTGGGACCCTGGAGCTGTGAAGCATTTATGCTAACCACCATGCTACCCTGCTGCCCATATGTGCGGAGTAGAACGCATTGACGTTGCTGTCAAGGCACTGAAGCGTGGCATTCTGGCGTGCGCCCGGTGCGCGCAAAATGTTGGCGTCATGACCAATTCTCCACTCAATTGCGTTATGCGATTTCGGCATCGGCTGATGGAGAATCCCGTCCACTATCTTTGGCTTATGACCTTTCTTGTGGTTCACGATGGCAGGTCTTGTGTCAGGACACATGCGGTTTACATTATTGTTCATTTTTTATTTGTACGAATGAGTTCAAATATTTCTTTTCTTGACAATATTTCCCATCATGCAATCTGGTTCAGCTACACAATGTACTACCTCCAAAACCATGGGCTCTCATCTTATGACTTGACTATTTGTGAGGTACCTTGTCAAACACCTTCTGAAAGTCCAAATACAACACATCTACGGTACTTCTCCAGAATCCAAGGATTTTTAGAAAATTACACTCTGATAGTCACCACTGATTGTATAATAGAGGTAATACGGTAAGGCTCCTGTACTACAGGTATGGGGGTAGATCTCTGCCTGCTGGCCCTGCCCAGTAGGTTGAGTATAAATGTGTGTGCACACCGAGCTGCTCCCATTCTGGTAGCAGTTGCAGGAGGCCACACATCTCTGCTTAATAAAGCCTCGATTACCCTCTACTCTCGTCTCATTGTATTTGATAGTGCATCATACACACAGGACATCCACTACCTCTGTAGTTACTTCTTTTAGGGTTCTAGTATACAAGCCATCACGGCCAGAGGATCTATCTGCCTTTCACAGAATCACAGAATAATACAGCACAGAAGAGTCTTTTCAGCCCATCAAGTTTGGACCGACAGATGAAAAACACTTGACCTGTCTACCTAATCCCATTTGTCAGCACTTGGCCAATAGCCTTGAATGTTATAACGTATCAAGTGTTCATCCAGGAACTTTTTAAAGGATATGAGACAATGCCTCTACCACCATCCGAGGCAGTGCATTCCAGACCATCACCACTCTCTAGGTAAAAAGATTTCCCTCACATCCCCACTAAACCTCTTGCCCCTCACCTTGAACTTAATAATAATAATAATAATAATCTTTATTAGTGTCACAAGTAGGCTTACATTAATACCACAATTAAGTTACTGTCGCCTCACTCCGGCACCTGTTCACTGAGGGAGAATTCAGAATATCCAATTCACCTAATAAGCATGTCTTGTGGTGAGGCAACCATCCTAACCACTGTGCTACCATGCTGCCCAGTTGTGTCCCCTTGAAACTGAGCCTTCAACTAAGGAGAACAGCTGCTCCCTGTGCACCCTGCGCATGTTCCTCATAATCCTGTACACGTCGATCAGGTCGCCCCGTCATCTCTGCTCCAACGAAAACAACTCAAGCCTATCCAACCTCTCTTCATACCTGAAATGTTCCATCCTAGGCAACATCCTGGTGAATCTGCTCTGCATCCCCTCCAGTTCAATCATATCCTCCCTTTAATGTGACGTCTAGAATTGCACAAGTCCTCCAGCTGTTTTCTCACCTAAGTTTTATACAACTCCAAAATGACCTCCCTGCTTTTGTATTCTATGCCTCGAATGATAAAGGCAAGTGTTCCATATGCCTTTTTCACCACCCTAGTATCCTGCCCTCCCACCTTCAGAGATCTATGGATAAACATATCAAGGTCACTTTGTTCCTTGAAACGTCCCAGTGTCATGCCATTCATTGAATACTCCCTTGTCAAATTACTCTTTCCAAAGTGTATCACCTCACACTTTTCGGGATTGAATCCCATCTGTCACGTTTCTGCCCATTTGACCATCTCGTCTATATCTTCCTGTAACCCAAGACACTCAACCTCACTGTTAACCACCCGGCCAATCTTTGTCATCCGCAAACTTACTATCTCCCATATGGGACCTTGTCAAAGGCTTTGCTGAAATTCATATAAACATCGACTTCAATACTCTCATCTACATGACTGATCACCTCAACAAAATTCAATAAAATTTGTTCAGCGTGTTTTATTTAGCCCCATTAGTTTGTTTAATACTATTTCTTTGTGATGGTGATGGTGTTACATGTTTCCCTTGTATTCTTCAGGATGTTTGAAGTATCTTTCACTGTAAAAATAAATGCAAAATATCTGTGCAACTCCTCTGTTGCTTCCTATCTCCCCAGATTCATTTTTGAAGAGGCCTATGTTCACTTTGACCTCTCTCTTCCTTTTTATATATTTCTATATGCTCTTATTGACAGTTTTATATTCCTCGCTAGTTTGCCCTTGTAGTTTATTTTCTCTCTATTTATTATCTTTTTAGTTATCCTTTGTTGGATTCTGAATTTATTCCAGTCTTTGGGACTCTCACTGATTTTGCCTCCTTATATGCTTTTTCTTTCAACTTAATAATCTCCTTAACTTCCTTGGTTAGTCATGGTTGGTTGATCCCGCTCTTAGAATCTTTCCTCCTTACTGGGATATATTTTTGCTGAGAGTCGTGAATTACCTCCTTAAATGTCTGCCACTGCTTGTTTACTGCCTTTTATGCTAATCTATCAGCCCAGTCCACTTTAATTGACTCTATCCTCATTTCATCATAATTCCCTTTATTTAGGTTAAATACAGTTGTTTACGACCCACGTTTCTCACTCTCAGACTAAATTTTAAATTCCTACATGTTATGATCACTACTTCCTAGGGGACCTTTTACTCAGAGATCATTTATTAAACCTGCCTCATTGCCCAGTACCAGATCCAAGATAACCTGTTCCCTGGTTGGCTGCATGACATACTGCTCCAGGAAAATATATCTAATGCAATCTATGAATTTGTTGTCATACCTACCCTTTCCAACTTGATTAACCCAATCAAGATTAAAGTCATCCATAATTATTGCTTTATTCTTTTTACATGCTGTTGATTTATATTCTTTCCTGTGGTGTGGCTACAATTTGGATGTCCATACACTGCTCGTACCAATGTCTTCCTTCTGTTATGCCACACTGGTAAGTGCATGGTCAATTCCAACCCTGCGTGCCCAAGAGTCGCAACACAAGTGAATAAACCAATGAATCTTACTAAAATACCTTGAAATATTTGGCTCTTGGCTGCCCATTAATGACAGTCACAGGTTTGTAAGTTTAAACACAATTACTGTTTATTTATAACTAGAACAAACATGAATTATGCAGTGAATACAATTGGTTAAATAACCTTTAACACCTGACTTCCCTTAACTGTCCCATGCTCAGGGCAGCACGGTGGCGCAGTGGGTTAGCCCTGTTGCCTCACGACGCCAAGGTCCCAGGTTCGATCCCGGCTCTGGGTCACTGTCTGTGTGGAGTTTGCACATTCTCCCCGTGTTTGCGTGGGTTTCGCCCCCACAACCCAAAGATGTGCAGGCTAGGTGGATTGGCCATGCTAAATTGCCCCTTAATTGGAAAAAATGAATTGGGTACTCTAAATTTAAAAAAAAACTGTCCCATGCTCTACCCACACACATAAGACAGGCAAACACAGAGGGGAAGGAAATGGGTGATAAATAATAAGGATTAAGTTCAAACGATAAGTGTCCTTGCTTCAGATGATGCGTTCTTCAGTGCACCCTGTTATAAGTGTGCTTTAAAGACTCTGGTCTACAGATTGTAACGATCTTCTTTGCAGTCCAGCAGTATATCATACAGCTTTTCCAAGAGAGGCCTCTAGCTTCACATCAACCTGTTCTTCAACAGAGTTATTAGATTCTGGATTCTGCTTCACATCAGGCTCTTTTTCTAAAGAGAGTGAGTTATAAGATTCCCTCAGTGGATTTTGGTGTGAATTAATTGTATATTCCTCAGTGATTTCGTTAAATTCCTTCATCCAACCTGCAGAATCGAAAGTGAAATGAAAACACAAGCCTTGTGACACCAAAAAGTACAGCAGTGTGACCAAATCCAAACATCACCTGCCACCGGCAGAGCACTGCTCCTTTTGGCTAATTCACTGGCCATCCACTGAATCAATCAAACAGAGTCATCACTGATTTCTCCTGCTGTTGAAATTCTCTGCTTGAATTTCAAGGCGCAAGCCACCCACCATCTCCTTGGCCTTAAAGCCACAGGTTCATTAGTCATTCATGGGTGAAAATGGTAATAGCAAAAACAAAAACGGAAATGAGGGAATAAACAGGAACCATTTCCCTTGCTGTTTTCTCACAGCTTGTATCTCACAACTGTCCTCATTTAATCTCTTATTAACAGTGCTACCCCATCACCTTTTCCTTCCCTCCTATATTTTCAAAAGGTCAAATATCCCTGAATATTAAGTTCCCAGTTTTGATCTCCTTGTAACCATATCTCTGTAATGGCTATGCGAACATACCCATTTACCTCGATTTGCACCATTGGCTCGTCTACCTTATTCCAAATACTGCATCCATTAAGATACAAAGCATTTGGGCTTGCCTTTTTACCATTTTTAATCATCTTAACTTTTCTTTGTATTGTGGTCCTATTTGCCACTTGCCATTGATTATCCTATCTATCATCTTTTCATTTTACTATTCTTTCCTTCATTACTGCCCTTGTTTCTCTTTCCTTTGTCACCACACTTATGTTCACGTCCCCTGCCATACTAATTTAAAGACTCACAACCACATTAGCAAATACTCACCCAGTCCTGCCCATTTTGTACTGGCCCCACCTCCCCCAGAACTGGCCCCAATGTCCCAGGAATTTGAAACGCTCCCCCACACACCATCCCTTCAACCACGTATTCATCTGATATATCCGACTAAAATGCCTTTACTCTGGGAAGTGTTTGTTGCTTTATTATTCTAGGTAATAATGTGTATCAGAATAACCAGATGAAGTTGTTAATGTACCATCAAATTGGCCAAGTCACTTGAGGTTTTCTGCTGTATTAGTGAACATCTTGCAGCAAAAACATTTCAGTGTCTTGAAAAGATGATGCTCTACGTATTTCATTTGTAAAAGTGAGATATAAACAGCGGGATTCTTCATCGGCGGGATCCTTTGCTTTGCCGGCAGCGCTCCCACGCCTGCAGGTTTCCCAATGGCGTGGGGTGGCCACAATGGGAACGGAGAATCCTGCTGCCAGCAGAGGCGCAGTGTGCCAGAAAACGGGGCTGGCAGGACGGAGAATCCCACTCAAAATATCTCAGAAGTAGAGTCCTTGGATGCTTTGAACTTATGCTGCTTGAAAATGCAATGTTAGGTACTACTGAGAAGTCAGGTGGCAAAGATCAAAATTCACTCAATAACATCAACTTGCTTGATTTATTTTGGTGTTTTATTGTGAAAAAAAATAAAAAATGTGGGCATTCATGCATTTATTGTCTGAGGATGCAACAGTATGTTAGTCCCATCAGAGAGAAATCGCCATGGCCATAGCATTAAGACTGCACTATCCACTCACTCCTCGTGAGTGTTCCAGGAGAGGAAGGAAAGCAATCAGCCAGGGGTCCTACTACTTTTATACTTACAGAACCTGTTGGGATGTGATGGCCTGAGATCAAGTTCTGGTTTCTGCGGTCAAGTAGCAATTCCGAATTCAACATGAAGTGTGACCGTTTTAAAAAATTGTTTTATGGGATGTGGCATCACTGGCTGTGTCAGCATTTATTGCCCAACCCTAATTGCCCTTGAACTGAGTGGCTTTCTCAGCCATTTCTGAGGACATTCAAAATCAACCACATTGCTGTGGGTCTGGAGACACATGTAGGCCAGACCAGGTAAGGATGGCAGATATCCTTCCCTAAAGGACATTAGTGACCCAGATGGGTTTTTATGACAATCAATGATAGTTGTCATGGTCACCATTGCAGAGACCAGCCTTCAATTGCAGATTTTTTTCAGCTGCTGTGATGGGATTCAAATCTGTTCCCCCAGAGCTTTCGCCTGGGCCTCTGGTTAACTATGTCACCACTGCCACCTGAAGGAGTGAAGGATTTGGTTGAAGGACTGTGAAGGAGAATGGAAGTGGATAATCTATTTTATTACTCTATGCCTTTATTTCACAGTTTCTGCTATTTAGATCCAGACTTCCCGATTAACTCCAATTTCTGCTGAAATGCAAGTCAGTCTGATTTTCCTTTCCTTCAATGCTTTATCAATAAGCAGCTCCAGCTAAACTGTAAAACTCTGAATCCTGCCCAACCTCTTGAATTTTGAACAAAAAAAGGAGATATTATTACAAAAATTACATCAGCATTAATTGAAGCAACTAGGTTTGTCAAAGGCTGTATGAAATTGATCTGTGATGTATCCACTTTGTCTGCTGTACAATGCTGTGTCCATTAATTGCCCCCAGGCTAAACTCCACATGGAAGCTTTGAAATAGAGTATATCCTGTAAAAGTCTGAAAGTTGTTTCATAAGTGAAATGGATGCTGAAGTGAAGTACTGTACTATGAAGGAGGATGTGATCTTTTCTTCCTGGAGATAACTTGCTCTGACAGTGCGGTAATATTTTTGATGATGTTTAAACTGCTCTTGTCTTATAAGATATGATGGATGCTTTGTGTGTGGTGACATTAACAACTTGTTTAGGGACATTAAAGTGTTCCATGATAACATCTATACTAATTCAATCATAAAACTAAAATGTGACTCGTGATTGATCCAAATGAATAGGCCGTGTGGGAAGAATTTAAAATTCATTTGCGTTGTCTTCTAGTAAATCCCTGAAGGTCAATTATTTGGAGAGCATTTTTGTCTGTAACAGTAATTTGCACATCCACCCACAAAATGATTTCATTGAAGGATCTACAACATTAAAGAATAAGTATTTGATTCAGCAAGATTGTGTTGCTGGTTTTATTATGAGTGAATGGAGGATCAATTATTCATAGCGAACATTCTTTGGAATTCTTCTGCAGTGCAAGTAGGGTTGTGATATTTGGGGATTTCAGTTAGTCTAAAGTAAACTGGGAAAAGGGAGGAGTGTGGGGCATGGAAAGGAGAAATTCCTGCAGTGTCTGTCGGAGAACTTTTTGTAACAGTACATTTCCAGTTCTACCAGGGAGAAAGCTGTGCTGGATCTGGTACTAGGAAATGAGACAGAGCAGGTGGGGAATGTCAGAGTGGGGGATCAGTTGGGAAATAGCAATCATAATATAATATGATTCAATATTAGGTTGGAAAATGATAAAAATCCGTCACAGATTAAGATCCCAGATTGAGGAACTTCCGGTAGCGGCTATGAGGGAGTAGGTTTCACATTTGGTGGCTTCAGTTTCAGTCGGACTTTTGGATCTTTTCCCCTGACTTTTTTGCGCTTTTGAGCGCGGAACTGGAAAGCAATTGTACTCAGGCACTGGACCCATACAGAATTGTATGGACCTAAGAAGCCGGAGGGACCGTAAACAGCAGAAGAAGTGGTCGAGTAAGGGCACAGTGGAGGCTGTGAGAGAGACCAGCATGGCTGGTGTTCACAGCAACGCGCCAACAGCCCAGCCCACAATGGAGCAGCTGCTGCAGACTATGCAGGACGGCTTTTTGGCTTTGAAGCGTGACAACTTGGAGCCGCTTCAGAAGTCGATTGATCGGATGGGAAAAAGGCTGGATGATCAGGCTGAGAAGCTCCAGCAGTTGGAGAAGTCAGTGGAGGAACAGGCTGACTTTCAAACGGTGGCGGATGTGGAAATTCAGAGGCTGAGGGACCAGCAAACAGTGCTTTTGGAAAGGCTGGAGGACCTGGACAACAGATCTCGCCGGCAGAACGTGAGAATCGTGGGCCTCCCAGAGGGGGGAAAGGGGCTAGACGCTGCCGCGTATGTGGAGGGTATGTTTCAGAAGTTGCTGGGTAACGAGGTGTTCCCGCGCCCGCCGGTGGTGGACGGGGCACACAGAGTGCAGGTGAGGCAGCCGCGACGAGGGGGTCCTCCATGAGCGATGGTGGTATGTTTTCACAGGTACCTGGACAAGGAACGGGTGCTGCAATGGGCAAAGAGCACACAAAGCTGTATTTAGGACAATACCACCCTCCGTGTGTATCAGGATTTGAGAGCTGAGGTGGCCAGGAGGAGAGGAGGCTACTGGCAGGTGAAGGAGATACTGTATAAGAACAAGGTGAAATTCAGGCTGCTTTTCCCGGCGCGACTGTGGGTTATGTATGAGGGTCAGCACCACCATTTTGAGGAACCCAAAGAGGCGATGGACTTTGTTAAGAAGCAAGGGCTGGCTCTGAGCTGAGGACGTTTGGACTCATGTTAGAGCTTTTAAGTATATGTGGTGTCTCTCCCGTTTTGGGATGTATCATTTTTTTTGTGGTTGTTTTTTGCATGCTTTTTGCGTGGTTTACCTGAATGTTTCCTGTTTGGGCTCTTTGCTCAGTGGAGTTTGGCTGGGGAGGAATTAATAAAGAAAACTGTTCAAAGGGTTGGGTTAAAATGGATGCTTCAGGGGAACTTTGTGCAATTTTTTTTCTGTGTCTGTATGGGAAGGACTGAAGAGTGCCTGTTATTTCTTATCTCTTTTTTTCTTGTTTATCTTGAATTGTGCTATTGTGGGGGTTGTTTATGACTTGTATAGAGTGTTTGCTTAGGTAGGGCTGATCTGGGGAAGTGGTGTGGAGGGGTCGGGGGGAGGGGTGACTGGGAACAATCGGTGGGAGACGGACTGGAGCCGAGGCTGGGAGCCCCAGGCTAGCTGAGTGGGGCTAGTCAACGGAAGCCGAGGTGGGGGGCGTGCATGTAGTTAGATTAGGGCAGGGGTTAGGTGATAGGATAGTGTTGCTGGGGGGGAGGGGGGGGGGGAACTGGTCATGGCAACAGTAAGGAGGTCATGGGTGGAGCCGGCCAGGAGACGGGCCAGAGGAAGCGCGACACATGGCTGGGGGGCTGGCCAAGGAAAGGGGATGGCTGATCGGCAAAGTGGAGGGGGGGGGTGAAGTGCCCCCCAACCAGGCTGATCACCTGGGACATTAGAGGGTTAAACGGGCCAGTGAAGAGGGCGCGTGTTTGCGCATTTGCGGGTTCTGAAGGCGGACATAGTCTTGTTGCAGGAGACGCACCTGAAAGTGACAGACCAGGTTAGGTTAAGGAAGGGCTGGGTCAGTCAGGTCTTTCATTCGGGGCTTGATTCTAAGACGAGGGGGGTTGCGATCCTGATTAAAGGGTACAATTTGAGGTGGAGGGCACAGTCGTGGATGGGGGTGGCAGGTTCGTTATGGTGAGGGGTAAGCTCGAAGGGGTGAGAGTAGTCCTGGTCAGTGTGTTTTCCCCTAATTAGGACGATGTGGATTTTATTAGGAGGGTGCTAGGGAAGATCCCTGACTTGGACTCGGGGTAAGTTGATCATGGGCGGGGACTTTAATACAGTCCTGGACCCGAGCCTGGACCGGTCATGCTCAAGAACGGGCAGGTTGCCAGCGATGGCAAAGGAACTGAGAAGGTTCATGGAGCAAATGGGGGGAGCAGATCTGTGGAGATTTAGCAAGCCGACGCCGAGGGAGTTCTCATACTACTCCCACGTCCACAAGGTGTATTCCCGAATTGACTACTTTGTTGTGAGTAAGGATCTGCTGGCCGGAATGGTGGAGGCAGAATACTCGGCAATTGCCATATCGGACCATGCTCCGCACTGGGTAGACCTGCAGTTTTGTAAGGACAGCTTTCAGCGCCCACCATGGAGGCTGGAAGTTGGACTACTCGCGGACGAGGCGGTGTGTGAGAGGCCAAGGAAATGCATGCAGAATTACCTGCAGGTGAACGATACTGGAGAAGTCTCGGCAGCGGTGGTCTGGGAGGCACTGAAGGCAGTGGTGAGAGGGGAGCTGATTTCAATCAGGACAGGACAGATAGAGCAGAGACGGACCGACTGATTTAAGGAAATTCTATGGACGGACAGGAGTTACACGGAATCCCTGGGGCCAGAGTTACTCAGGAAACGACAGAGGCTGCAGGCCGAATTTGGGGTGCTGACTACAAGCAAGGCTGTAGAGCAGCTTAGAAAGGTAAATGGCGCGATTTATATGCATGGGGAGAAGGCTAGTAGAATGCTTGCACAGCAACTGAGGAAGAGGGAAGCGGCTAGGGAAATAGGGAGGGTAATGGATGGGGAAGGCAATCTCGTGGGTGATCCAGCAGGGCTGAACAAGGTCTTTAGGGAATTTTACAGGAAGCTGTACACTTCGGAACCACCCGGGAGACCGGGGGGGATGAGGCGATTCTTGGATGGACTGACCTTCCCAAGAGTGGGGAGGGGGTTGGTGGATGGACTGGGGGCCCTGGTCAGGATCGAAGAGGTATTGAGGGTGCCTGAAGGTCATGCAGTCAGGTAAAGCCCTGGGGTTGGATGGGTATCCGGTGGAGTTTTACAAAAACTTTGCCACCATCTCGCTCATTCTGAAACTGGATAAAGACCCGGAGGCCTGTGGGTCATACAGGCTAATCTCTTTGATTAACGTAGACACCAAGTTACTGGCCAAGATTTTGGTAACCAGAATTGAGGACTGTGTACCGGATGTAATTGTGGAGGACCAAACCGGGTTTGTAAAGGGGAGGCAGCTGGTGGCCAACATAAGAAGGCTGCTCAACGTGATAATGATGCCCCTGGAGAGTAGGGAGGTAGAGATAGTGGTAGCCATGGATGCTGAAAAGGCTTTTGACCGGGTCGAGTGGGATTATCTGTGGGAGGTACTAGAACAGTTCGGGTTCGGGGTGGAGTTCATCGACTGGGTTAGGCTATTGTATCAGGCCCCCGAGGCGAGTGTAAGGACGAACAGGACAACATCGGACTACTTTAGACTGCACCGTGGGAGAAGACAGGGCTGCCCTCTCTCCCCACTTGTGTTTGCGCTGGCCATAGAGCCGCTGGCAATTGCACTGAGAGCTTCTGGGGGCTGGAAAGGGCTGGTCTGGGGGGGAATGGAACATAGAGTCTCGTTATACGCGGATGATCTGCTGTTATATGTATCGGACCCAATGGTGGGGATGGACGGTATTATGGAAATCCTGAGGGAATTTGGCCGGTTCTCCAGATACAAACTGAACATGGCTAAGAGCGAGATGTTTGTAATTCAGGCGAGGGGGCAGGAGAGTAGGCTGAAGGGGTTGCCGTTCAGGCTAGTGGGGGAGAGTTTCCGATATTTGGGGATTCAGGTGGCACGGGACTGGGTCAAGTTGCACAAGCTCAACCTGTCCCAACTGGTGGAATGAGTGAGGGAGTAGGTTTTGGAGGTGGGATGTGCTTCCACTGTCATTGGCGGGGAGAGTGCAGACTGTTAAAATGATGATTCTCCCGCGGTTCTTGTTTGTTTTTCAGTGTCTCCCCGTCTTTGTCTCGCGGTCCTTCTTTAAGAGGCTGAATAAAATTATTCTGGGATTTGTATGGGCAGGGAAGTCCCCGCGGGTGAAGAGGGTGATGCTTGAAAGGAACAGAGGAGAAGGAGGGCTGGCGTTGCCGAACTTCAGCAACTATTACTGGGCGGCCAACTTAGCGATGATAAGGAGATGGATGGTGGGTGCAGGGTCAGTTTGGGAGCGGATGGAGGCTGCTTCGTGCAGGGGCACTAGCTTAGCAGCCCAGGTCATGGCGCCTCTGCCGCTTCCGCCGGCACGGTACTCCACCAGCCCGATAGATGGTGGGTGCGGGGTCGGTTTGGGAGCGGATGGAGGCTGCTTCGTGCAGGGGCACTAGCTTAGCAGCCCTGGTCACGGCGCCTCTGCCGCTTCCGCCGGCACGGTACTCCACCAGCCCGATAGTGGTGGCGACTCATCGGATCTGGGGCCAGAGGAGGAGGCATGTAGGGGAGGCAAGAGCATCGGTGTGGACCACAATCTGCGGCAACCACCAAATTGCCCTGGGGAACATGGACGGGGGGGGGGGGGGGGTATCGACTGTGGAGGAGGGCGGGGATTGTGAGGATGGGGGATCTGTTCCTGGAAGGGAGCTTTCCGAGCATGAGGGCGCTGGAGGAGAAGTTTGGGCTGGCGAGAGGGAACGATTTTAGATACTTGCAGGTGCGGGATTTTGTACGCAGACTGGTGCCGCCCTTCTCACGTCTCCCGCCGAATGGAAGGCAGGACAGGGTAGTTTCTAGGGGAGAGGTGGGAGAGGGTAGAGTTTCAGAAGTCTACAAGGAACTAATGAGAGCTGAGGATACGCAGACCGAGGACCTGAAGCTTAAGTGGGAGGAGGAGCTCGGGGGTGAGCTGGAGGACGTTATTTGGTCAGAAGCCCTGAGCAGAGTAAACACAACCGCAACATGCGCCAGTCTCAGCCTGATCCAGTTATTTTTTTTTGGAAATGTTTTTTATTGAGTTTTCATATTTTATATCCAACAAATTCCAAATTATTAGAAAAAAACATGCAAAAATTAACATGTATATTTACAGGCAAGCATCTTCATAATAACAACTGTGGCCACCCCCTTTAACCGGCATACATATTTTACATTCCCCAATATGGCCGAGGCACATGTTTATAGGCATTTGTTTACAATTTGGTTTTGGGCCTTAGCTTGCCATCAGACTGTCGCTTGCGGCTTTGTCCTTCCTTTTTTTTTGGAATAATTTTTATTCAAGTTTTCAACAACAAATTTTATCACAACAGAGAAAAACAGTAACCCCTCCCCTCCAAAACAAAAACAATAAATTAACAAGAAAAAGAAATAAGCATAAAACCATGAGAACAAACCCCCATAACAAACCCGTAGCCCTCCGCCCCCCCCCCCCCCCCCCCCGGCTACCTTCCCCGATTCCCGTCCATTTTCCCCTGATTCTTGGCCACCCGACTATTCTTCCTCTTGTACGTTGGCCACAAACAGGTCCCGGAACAATTGCACGAATGGCTCCCACGTTCTGTGGAAGCCGTAGTCTGACCCTCGGATGGCGAATTTGATTTTCTCCATTTGGAGAGATTCCGAGAGGTCGGACAGCCAGTCTGCAGCTCTGGGCGGTGCTGCTGACTGCCAGCCAAACAGGATTCTACGGCGGGCGATCAGGGAGGCAAAGGCAAGGGCGTCCGCCCTCCTCCCCAGGAATAGATCTGGCTGGTCTGAAACCCCGAAGACCGCCACTATCGGGCATGGCTCCACCCTCACCCCCACCACTTTGGACATAACCTCGAAGAAGGATGTCCAGTACTCCACAAGTCTGGGGCAAGACCAGAACATGTGGGCGTGGTTGGCCGGGCCTCTTTGGCACCGTTCACATCTGTCCTCCACCTCTGGGAAGAACCTACTCATACGGTTTCTTGTTAAGTGGGCTCTATGTACCACTTTTAGTTGCGTCAGGCTGAGCCTTGCGCACGTGGAGGTGGAGTTGACCCTATGCAGTGCTTCGCTTCAGAGTCCCCACCCTATCTCAATCCCCAGGTCATCCTCCCATTTCTTTCTTGTTGCGTCCAGTACGGTGTCCTTTCTACCAGTCGGTCATACATGTCGCTACAGTTCCCTTTCTCTAGGATACTTGCGTCCAGTAGGTCTTCCAGTAGTGTCTGTCGTGGCGGTTGTGGGAACGTCCTTGTCTCCTTTCGTAAGAAGGTTTTGAGCTGCAGATACCGTAGCTCGTTCCCCCTGGCTAGCCGAAATTTCTCTGTCAGTTCGTCCAGTGTTGCGATCCTGTCGTCCGTGTATAGGTCCCTGACTGTCAGTGTCCCCCCGTCCTGCCTCCACCTTTTGAAAGTGGCGTCAGTCAACGATGGTGTGAACCTATGGTTGTTGCAGATGGGAGCCTTGTCTGACATTTTGGTCAGACCAAATTGCTGCCGCAGTTGGTTCCAGGATTGGAGGGTGGCTGTCACCACTGGGCTGCTGGAGTGTTTTTTGGGTGGGGATGGGAGTGCTGCCATGCCGAGGGCCCGGAGGGAGGTCCCCATGCAGGAGGCCTCCTCCGCACGCACCCACTCAGCTTCTGGCTCCTGGATCCATCCCCTTACTCGCTCGGCTGTCGCCGCCCAGTGGTAGAATTGTAGGTTTGGGAGGGCTAGCCCCCCCCCCCCCCCCCCCCCCCCCACCCTGGATTTTGTTTTTTGTAGGACCTTCTTTGGGATCCTAGCATTTTTCCCCCCCCCCCCCCCATACGAACGCCATGATTAGTTTGTCCAGCGCTTTGAAAAAGGCCTTGGGGATGTAGATCGGAATGGATCTAAACAGGAAGAGGAACCTGGGCAGTAGGTTCACTTTGATCGTCTGGACTCTCCCCGCGAGGGAGAGTGGGAGTGTGTTCCATCTTTGCAGGTCCTTTTTTACTTCCTCCGTCAGACTGGCGCCAAATCCAGTTATGACGGTGGCCTGGATGAGTAAATACTTCGGGCTGGAGGACAAGTGTGCTAGATGCGCTGGAGGGCCGGCTAACCATGTACACATGTTCTGGTCGTGCCCTAAACTCGGGGGGTATTGGCAGGGATTCGCAGATGTCATGTCCCGGGTGTTGAAAACTGGGGTGGCAAGGAGCCTGGAGGTGGCAATCTTTGGAGTTTCGGAGGACCCGGGAGTCTAGGAAGAGAGGGAAGCTGATGTTCTGGCCTTTGGTTCCCTGGTAGCCCGGCGACGAATACTGTGAGCATGGAGGGACTCAAAGCCCCTGAGGGCTGAGGTATGGCTATCGGACATGGTGAGCTTTCTTGGCCTAGAGAAAGTCAAGTTCGCCTTGAGAGATTCGCTTCTAGGGTTTGCCCGAAGGTGGCAGCCATTTATTGACTTCTTCGCAGAGGAGTAAGCGTCAGCGGGGGGGGGGGGGGGCGCTAGGGTAGAGTAGAATAGGGGGATATTGAGGCAGGTCCGTGCGTGAACAGAGCCGTGATTTGCATTATGTTTAATGTGGAATTTATGTCTTGACTTTTTTTTTGTTTGTACTGTACAATGTCATTTTTTCTCTTTGCCTAAAATACCTCAATAAAATAGTTTTAAAAAAATCCCAGATTGAGGGTAGCACGGTGGCGCAGTGGGTTAGCCCTGCAACCTCACGGCACCGAGGTCCCAGGTTCGATCCCGGCTCTGGGTCACTGTCCATGTGGAGTTTGCACATTCTCCCCGTGTTTGCGTGGGTTTCACCCCCACAACCCAAATATGTGCAGCCTAGGTGGATTGGCCAGGCTAAATTGCCCCTTAATTGGAAAAAGTGAATTGGGTACTCTAAGTTTATTTTTTTTTAAAAAGATCCCAGATTGGAAAAGGGCAAATTTTACGGGTCTAAAAGTTGAACTGGAGTAGGTTGGTAGGAAACACATTTTGGTGGATAAAACAGTGGATGAAAATGGGAGACTTTCAAAGGAGAGATGAATAGGGTTTGGTAGGTAGCCATGAGAAATAAATATGGGGTACTCAAAGCTAGAGTACCCTGGATGACTAAGGATATTGATGATAAAATAAGGACGAAAAATGAGGCGTGTGATGCATGCTGGATTGGTAATAGCAATAGGAATCAGGAAGAGTATCTTAAATGCAGAGAGTGGCTAAAGCTGGAATAAGGAAGGCTATGAGGAAGCACAAGGAAAGGATGGCAGGCCATGCTAAACAAATAGCTAAAATAATATTTTTCAGGCATATTAATGGTAAAAGATTAGTGAAGGATAGCGTGCGGCCCATAAGGGACAAGCAGGTTAAACTGCTCACTGAAGCGGAGCGTCTGGCAGTGGTACTAAATGGTCTTTACCAAAGTAGAAGATGGTGACAATGGCCCAGTTGAAAATGTGCTTGTTGAGCAACTGAGCAGTATAGTGATAGATAAGGAAAAGGTGCTAAAAAGGCTGGCAGCACTCCAGGTAGAGAAGTCCCCAGGCCCGGAATGGATGCATCCTAGATTGCTAAGAGAGGGAAGGGAGTATATTGCAGAGCCGTTGACAGACATTTTCCCAGCCTCTCTGAACACAGGATTAGTCCTGGGGGACTGGAGGATTGCAAATGTGACCCGGTGTTTAAAAAAGGAGCAACGGATAACCCAGGAAACTACAGACCTGTCAGTTTGACATCAATACTGGGAAAACTGAAGGCGGCCAGAATACGGGATGTGATAAATATGCACTTAGAGAAAAATAAGTTAATGCTGGACATTCAATATGGTTTTGCCAATGCCAGGTCATGTCTGACAAATTTAATTGAGTTCTTTAATGAGGTGACATGGGGCGGCATGGTGGCACAGTGGTTAACACTGCTGCCTCACAGCCCAAGGGTCCCAGGTTCAATTTCGGACTCGGGTGACTGTTCGTGTGGAGTTCGCACTTCCTCCCCTTGTCTGCATGGGTTTCCTCCGGGTGCTCCAGTTTCCTCCCACAGTCCAAAGATGTGCAGGTTAGGTAGATTTGTCATTCTACATTGCCCCTTAGTTTCCAAAAGTTTAGTTGGGGTTACATGGTCATGAAATGAAAAATGAAATGAAAATCGCTTATTGTCATGAGTAGACTTCAATGAAGTTACTGTGAAAAGCCCCTAGTCGCCACATTCCGGTGCCTGTTCGGGGAGGCTGTTACGGGAATCGAACCGTGCTGCTGGCCTGCTTGGTCTGCTTTCAAAGCCAGCGATTTAGCCCAGTGTGCTAAACAGCATAGGGTGGAGGCGTGGGGTGCAGACCTGATGGGCCAAATGGCCTCCTTCTGCTCTGTCAATTCTATGATTCTATGACACAAGCAGTCGACGAAGGTAGTGCCGTAGATGTATATTTGGACTTACATAAAGCGTTTGATACGGTGCCAAATGGCAGGTTGTTTAGCAAATTAAAGATGTTTGGGTTGATGGGTCCTTGGCAGCATGGATTAAAAGGTGGCTAAGAGATAAGAAACAGAGGGTAGGTATAAATGGGCATTTCTCAGACTGGAGACAAGATGAAAGTGATGCTCCCCGGGGCTCAGTAATGGGACCCTTTTTTTCCTGATTTATATAAATGATTTAGAAGTGGGTGTTGAGGGAAAATCTCTAAACTTGCAGATGATACTAAACCAGGGAGATTAAGGAATTGTGAGGATGGCGCTGAGCGACTTCAGAGGGATATTGACAAGTTGGTCAAACGGGCAGACACCTGGCAGATAACTTCAATGCAGCAAAATGTAAGGTAATGCATTTTGGTCGAAGAAACATGGGGAGACAATATTTGGATTGGATTTGATTTATTGTCACGTGCACCGAGGTACAGTGAAAAGTGTTGTTCTGGGTACAGTCCAGACAGATCGTTCCATACATGATAAAACATAGGACATACATAAATACACAATGTAAATACATAGACACAGGCATTGGGTGAAGTATACAGAGTGTAGTACTACTCAGTAGAGAAGATGTGAGAAGAGATCGGTTCAGTCCATAAGAGGATCACTCAGGAGTCTGGTAACAGTGGGGAAGAAACTGGTTTTGAACCTGTTAGTGCTTGTTCTCTGACTTTTGTATCTCCTGCCCGATGGAAGAGGTTGGAAGAGAGAATAACCTGGGTGGGAGGGGTTTCTGATTATGCTGCCTGCTTTCCCAAGGGAGCATTAGGTGCAGGCAGAGTCAATGGATGGGCTCAACATAGGCTCAATGGTACAACTTTGAGAGGAGTGCAGGAGCAGAGGGACCTTGGTGCATAATTCTCTGAAGCTGGCCAGGCAAGTTGTTAAGAAGGCTTATAATGTTCTTGGGTTTATAAATAGAGGCATAGAGTATAAACGCAAGGAAATTATGCAACACCTCCACAAATCATTGGTCAGATAACATGTGGAGTATTGTGCTTAGTTCTGGGCATCTTATTTAAGGAAGAATGTTAAAGCACTAGAGAAGGTGCAGAGGAGATTTATTAGAATGATACCAGGAATGGGGAATTTTAGATACAAGGAAAGATTGGAGAAATTGGGCTTGTTCTTCTTGGAGCAGAGAAGATTAAGAGGTGACCTTGTTGAGGTGTTCAAAATTATGAGCAATTTTGACAGGGTAAAGAAGGATATTCTGTTCCCAAGAATGGGTATGTCAGTGACTAGGGGTCACAATTTCAAGATGGTCAGCAAGAGAGATCAGAGTGAGATGAGGAGAAACTACTTAGAGGGATATGGCACAAGGAAGTGCTGAGTGTTTTGGCCAAGGTTGGAATCATGATCAGTGCAGGCTTAAGGGCAGCACGGTACCATTGTGGATAGCATAATTGCTTCACAGCTCCAGGGTCCCAGGTTCGATTCCGTCTTGGGTCACTGTCTGTGCGGAGTCTGCACATCCTCCCCATGTGTGCATGGGTTTCCTCCGGGTGGTCCGGTTTCCTCCCACAGTCCAAAGATGTGCAGGCTAGGTGGATTGGCCATGATAAATTGCCCTTAGTGTCCAAAATTGCCGTCAGTGTTGGGTGGGGTTACTGGGTTATGAAAATTGCTTATTGTCACGAGTAGGCTTCAATGAAGTTACTGTGAAAAGCCCCTAGTCGCCACATTCCGGCGCCTGTTCAGGGAGGCTGGAACGGGAATCGAACCGCGCTGCCGGTCTGCTTTAAAAGCCAGCGATTTAGCCCAGTGAGCTAAACCAGTCCCTTGTTATGGGGATAGGGTGGAGGTGTTGACCTCGGGTAGGGTGCTCTTTCCAAGAGCCGGTGCAGACTTGATGGGCCGAGTGGCCTCCTTCTGCACTGTAAATTCTATGAGTAGAGGGCTAAAAGGCCTGTTCCTGTGGTGTATTGTTCTTTGCTCTTTGTTCTTCACTCAGAGAGTTGTTCGGGTTTGGAATGCACTGCTTGGGAGAGTGGTGGAGGTGGATTCTATAGGAGGTTTCAAAAGAGAGCTGGATATATATTTGAAAATGATTAATTTAGAGGGCTACGGAGATAGGGCTGGAGAATGAGACTAGTTGGTAGCTCTTGGAAGCTGGGCTGAATGGCCTCCTGCTGTTCTGCAAATAACAAAAAAAACATTCAATGGGCCGGATTCTCGGCTGTCAGGATTCTCCGTTTCGCCAGCAGCCCGCTGATTTCCTTGCGGCATGGGGCTGCCCACAATAGGAAACCCCCAGAAATCTGGTGCGGGGGGACGGAGAATCCTGCCCAATAAATTTCTTAAGGGCTCCTCTATTCAGTATTCACCTCAGGGATGTTGCTTTGCTACTTCAATCATCACCAATACACGGACATTGTTTCCCAATGTTAGATTAGGAGCACAAATTGGGCAAAATTGTGGGAGCAATTGGACCTTGACCACCTAACTCCATTTCCAAGCAAGACCATCTCAGAGCAGTGGCTAATGATGAATGACAGTTTTCTGGCTGAATAATTCTGCCAGCTACTTATTGAGCTGGGGAGGCAATGGCATTGTGGTATTGTTACTGGACTAGTAATCCAGAGATCCAGCGCAATGTGGGATCTGGGTATGAATCCTGTCACAGCAGATGGTAACATTTATGTTCAATAAAAATCTGGTATTAAAAGTTTAATGATGATCATGAAACCATTGTTGATTGTCATAAAAACCTGTTTGGTTTACCATTGTCCTTAGGGAAGGAAATCGGCCATCCTTATTTGGTATGACCTACGTGTGACTCCAGATCTGTAGAAATGTGGTTGACTCTAAAATGTCCTCCAAAATCAGTTCAAGGGCAATTTGGGATGGGCAATAAATGCCGGTGATAAATCCCAGCAATGCCCGAATCGAAAATAATTTCAGCCACAACAGACACCTCCCTGTTTTTCTTGCCACAAGAAGAAAAACCATCACGATGAAAGATAAGATGATTTATTTAAATTCAGGTTGCTCTGGTGAAAGGGTGCAATTCATCGGGACAAAAACAGAGTCCCGTTTCCGGCATGTTTTTCTCGGTGCTGCAGGCATCCGCTATTCAATGGAACTTTGCTGTTTTCTTTGGCTTTGACGGGCAATGCCCCACTGAGGCCACATGTTAGTCGTTTCTTGCACTGCCGAGGAGCTGGGGGACATTTGTAAAGGATGCACGAACTTTCAACCTCCTTCAGAGCCTCACTCCGGCCTCCGGACCCCCCATTGCACCCAACGAACCTCTTCCGTGGTCCTCGAGCCCCCCCCCCCCCCCCTCCTCCCGGCCCCTGGCACAGGCAATCTGGCACCTGGGCACTGCCATCCTAGCCTTGCTAGCCTGGCAGTGCCACAGTGTAATTGCCAGGGTACCCAGGTGGCAGTACCAGGCTGGCAGTACAAGGTGCCCGGGTGCCAGGGGAGACCCAGGGTTACACCCTCACCAGAGCCCGACCACCCAGGAGTCTCTAATGGCCAGGAAGACCCCCCAGGTGATGTTACGCCTGATCCATGTTTGTATGAACCAGTGCTAAACAGCACCCTGGCGAAGTCTGTCTCCCAGGCACGGCCATTAGGTCCCGGGCACGGGAGACTCTGCACAGACACATTTAAATTAGCCCAATGGCTCATTTAAATATGCTAATCTGAATTACGCCCAGTGAGGGCAAGATTCAGGTCACGACGTCTCACGGGATTCCATTGAATCTCGCAAGACATTTTGAGCATCGCAAATCTCATGAGAGGCCTCTTGCGAGATTCAATGGCCTTGTTGCGTCACGAAGTCAGGCGTGACAAGGCCGGTAAATCATGCCAATAATCTGTGTCCAATTCCATTGCCAGACAAATAATATTTATCACCACATTTTAGTTTAATACTTCGCGAGTATTGTGAAGTGGTTGTTATTAATTGAAATATAGTAACAGTCAGAGTTCAGAACAATCACTGTTATTTGTAGTCTTGGTATTATCATTGGCTGTAATAAACATACTACTTCTAGCAAGGATTCCAGGGTCATTCTGCAATAGAACTTGCAATGGGGAAAATCAAATAGATAGTTGCTTAAGTGCTCTGTAACTGTGTCCAACTAGGAGAAATGAATAAGCTGATCTTTTCCATCAGGGCACTGTATCAGTGGATGTTTGCCTTGTTTTCAATCTTGTGCCTTTTTGAAGACTTCACTAAGGTTTAGCAATAAAACCCTGCAGGGGATAAATAAAAACAATGATCAGCTCCATGTGAAGTGCAGACTCCAGCCTATGAACACCGTCCTAACAAATGAAACTGTTTATATTTGACTTCAATGTTTATTTTTAACATCTGAATCTCTTTGCGGTCACTTGTTACTTCAAATATAGCAGAGCCTTGGGTGACTTTTTCAATTTAGTCAAAAGCTCATTTACAGAGGTCTTGTACATTTAAAACAAACGAATGAGGACGTTAACTCCAAAAACATGGACACAAAAGTACAAAATTGTGAGTTTTTAAAATGCAAATTTGAGATTGTTTTGCCCCCACTCAGTTCTTTCTTTGGACGGCACTGGTGCATGAAGTGTGTTGTTCACCAACTGCGGGCACATCTCTGCTTATTCTTCCTCCGTCAGCCAGGAATTGAGAATGGCAGCCAGCTATTCAAACATAGAGGCATCACAGTTGAGTCCAACCCTGTCCTTGCCAAACATTCACAGCTGTACTCTCCAACTTTCCAGCTGCAAATACTGAATTTATTGAAGACTAGTTGATTTTGGCTTCTACTTAGCACTGGACAATGAGCCAATCATTGAACTCCCACAGAAATTATCGTGCCCTTTTGTGGTAACATTAGCAGAAGAGCCGTTAGAGACCGGGAAACCCGGTTTGTGTCCCAAATATCATTTTGATGGAGATGAAAGCAGAAATCTCAAACAGAAACAGGAAATGCTGGACAATCTCAGCAGGTCTGACAGCATTTGTGGAGAGAGAAGGGAGCAAATATTTCGAGTCTAGATGAGGCTTTCTCAAAGGCAGAGAGAACTGGAAATAGAGCCGATTTATACCGTTGTCAGATTTATACTGTTGTCGGGGCGGTGGGTGCATTCAGCATCAGGGCTGGTGGAAATTGGCAAAGATGTCATGGAGAAAAAGACAAAGGGAATGTAAATGGCGGTGATCATGGCCAAGAAGGGTGCTGATAGCGGCACATAAAGAGATTAGAATGTGCTAACGGCAGAACAATGGTAAGCAGTGTGTCAAAGGACAACCTGGAACAGGGTACAGATGGCCCTAGTTGGGGGATGGGGGCAGGGGAGACAACGGTGAGGGAAAAACGGATGGATAGAAAAATAAAAATAAATTGATAGAAATAAAAATGGGGTGAAGGTGGAGGAGAGAGTTCACAGTCTGAAGTTGCTGAACTCATTGGCTGAACGTGCCTAATCGGAAGATGAGGTGCTGTTCTTCCAGTTTGGTTGATCTTCACTGGAACATTGCAACGAGCCAAGAACAGACATGTGGACGTGTGAGCAGGACGGTGAGTTAAAGTGGCAAGCGGCAAGAGATCTGGGCCCTGTTTGTAGACGGACCAAAGGTGTTCTGCAAAGCAATCACCCAGTCTGCCTTTAATCTCTCCAATGTAGAGAAGACCACATTGAGAGCAGCAAATGCAGTAGGCCAGATTGAAGGAGGTGCATGTGAAGCACTGCCTCCTCTAAAAAAAGCGTTCAAGGTCTGAGCTGGTGAGCAGGGAAAAGGTAAAGGGGCAGGCAATTGCATGGGAAGGTGCTATGGGGGGGAGGTTTAGATGTTGGGGGTATGGAGGAGTGGACCAGGGTATCCTGGAGGGAACGGTGGCTATGGAAAGCTGACAGGAGGAGTGCGGGTAAGATGTGTTTGGTAGTGGCATCATGCTGGAGTTGGCGGAACTGGCGGAGGATGATTCTTAGAATATGGAGACTGGTGGGGTGAAAAGTGAGGACAAGGGGGACCCTATCCTCATTCTGGGAGGGATGGGACGGGGTGAGAGCTGAGGCGCGGGAGATGGGTCGGACACGTTTACTAGCCCTGTCAACTACAGTGTCTGGGAAACCATGATTAAGGAAGAAATGTCGAATGGCATCATCGGAACAGATGCAACGGAGGCAAAGGAACTGGGAGAATGGGATGGAATCCTTACACGATGTGGGGTGTGAAGAGTTGTAGTCAAGATAGATGTGGGGAGTCAGTGGGATTGTAATGGATATTAGTGGACAGACTATCCCATAAATTGAAATAGAAATGTCAAGGAAGGGAAGGGAAGTGTCGGAGATGGGCCATGTGAAGGTGATAGATCGGTGGAAATTGGAAGCAAAATTGATAATTTTTTCCAGGTCCAGGCAAGAACATGAAACCTTGCTGATTTTACTGATTAGGATTTTCGGAGAACCCATGATTGACTTTTTAAAAATACGTTTATGGGACTAGTGAATTGTCTACAGTGTTGCGTTATGCTTAGTTAAATAAATATTTTCAAATATACAACATAGCAAAGAGAGTTCAGAAACTCCAAAAGTTACCTCATGATGAAAAGCTGCAACTATATTGGAATTGATTGCAAACGGGAAATGTTACACACCAATTTACAATAATTGTTGACAAGAAAGTTTGACTAAAAGTTGCAATGACAAGAATTAAGGTTTGTGGACAACAAAACACAAGGTACAAAATTCTCCGTTTGGGAGACTAAGGGCATTAAACATTTCTAAGTGTGGTAGTGTTATGGGCCAGGGTTTAGAGAACCTCAAAGTGTATCATGGAGTTCACCTGACCCACAACTTTTAATAGATTGTGGTATGGGGAGCACGCAGCCCACTCTACAGGTGTGGTACAGCAGAAATGGGAAAGTATTTTTTAAAGCAAAACAATGTTTATTCTATGAACTCAAGTTAACCTTTTTAAAACATACAGTGAACATCTTAGCAACCATTAATTCAAATACAACCCCCAAAGAATACAACACTAAGTAATCCTTTAAGCTTTCCTTTTAACATCCATAAGATTTAAAACACCTTTTACCAGAAGCACATCAGGTTAAAGTCACTACTGTTATTAGTTTTAAATCACCAGGATTGATTTACAGTCTTTAGATAACAGAGAGAGACCTTCAGGCTGTGACTGCAGCTATCCAGCTCTGAAAATGAAACTAAAACACACCCTGCAGCAAACAGCCTAAAACGCAAGTAAAAAGCTGACAGACAGCCTATCTCCACCCACACTCTGACATCACTGCAATAATAAACAACTATTTCTTAAAGGTACTCTCACTTCAGATAGTTATATACACACCCATTTCTAAACACTCATTTCTGAAAGGTACTCTCACATGACAGGTAGCGAGCAGGAACTGCTGCGAGCTTCCTGGTGTTCGGCCCGGCGATGCCGCCAACGCTATTCAACGTTAATTGGTCCACTTAACAAGATCCCACGGGCTTCTCGCCGCAAATGAAGGCCTACCAGCCGATTCTTCGGGACCGTGCTCGCCAGCCCCCCGCTAACAAGGTTGAATAGCACTAAAACAGTACTTGCACAGCCAGCCCCACTCAGCTCGCAGCCATGGTGCCAGGAACACCGGCCCCACAATTCGGGGATGCAGACCTGGGATGCTCTTAGCACGGTGGTTAGCACTGTTGCTTCAGAGCGCCAGGGTCCCGGATTCGATTCTTGGCTGGATCACAGTCTGTACAGAGTCTGCACATTGTCCCCGTGTCTGCGTGGGTTTCCTCCAGGTGCTCCGGTTTCGTCCCACAGTCCAAAAACATGCAGGTTAGGTGAATTGGACATTCTGAATTCTCCCTGTGTGTACCCGAAAAGGGGCCGGAGTGTGGCGACTAGGGGGTTTTCACAGAACCCTCATTGCAGTGTTAATGTAAGTCTACTTATGACAATAATACAGGTTATTATTAGATGCGGTGGAAGCCAGGATGGATGTCTTCTTCACTAGAGGGTCCCGGAGGGTGAGCCACAGGGTAGCGAGTGCCGCCTGGGTTGAGGTGGCGAAGGCCGTGAGCTTGGGGAGTGTGACCAGGAGGACTGGCCTCCAGTACCGCAAGAATGTCAATGACCTGCACGGGCAGCATCAGTGAGCAGACACCAACGTAAAACCGGACTCCCCCCATCCCAGCACCTCCTCCCCGCCAGTTCTTTCCACCCCCATGCAAACATCCACCCCCCCATCCTCCATGTGGCCTCCACCCTCCCTTCACCTCCCCACTCCCTTCAACTCCCCCCCCCACCCTTCCTTCACACCCCACCCCACTGTGAACCACAAGATGGCTAACAATGTCCTCTCTGTGTCTCCACAGGAGAAGCTCACCCACAGTCGCTGAGACAGGGCCCAAACTGGTGGAAGGGTGCAGGATATATGAATCCTCATGACCTTCTAGGAATGGGCCCTGGAGGTGACTGGGGTGACCAAGGACAGACAGGTCACCAATGCGGACATGTCGCATATGAGTTGTTATTGCCAGGATGACTGGCCAACCGTCCCATTGACCACATGTCTATTCTCCCGCAGGTCCTCCAGACAACAGTGCCAGCCCATCCTGGGTGTCCCCCCCCCCCCCCTCTGCTCCTCTGCCTCCCAGGAGAATACCTCAGAGGAGAACTCTGAGGATGCCACAATCGACACATCACAGCTTGTCGTCCCCGCCCTCCACCAGCGCAGAGACACACACCTTGGTGGGAAATGTTAGTGGCTCATTTGGTGAGCACCACACAGTTGCTGATGCGCATCAGGTGGAGGCAGGTATGCCCAGGCAAGACAGCAGTCGGAGGTCTGCTAGATCCCAGGTCCCAGCTGGGTATCAGCCTGATGCTGAGCCTCTGGTACAGGGTCACCCGGAGCTGATGGAACATAGAACATTACAGCGCAGTACAGGCCCATTGGCCCACGATGTTGCGCCGACCTGTGAAACCACTCTAAAGCCCATCTAACTATTCCCTTATCATCCATATGTTTATCCAATGACCATTTAAATGCCCTTAATGTTGGCTAGTCCACTACTGTTGCAGGCGGGGCATTCCACGCCCTTACTACTCTCTGAGTAAGAACCTACCTCTGACATCTGTCCTATATCTATCTGCCCTCAATTTAAATCTATGTCCCCTTGTGCTAGCCATCACCATCTGAGGAAAAAGGCTCCCACTGTCCACCCTATCTAACCCTCTGATCATCTTGTATGCCTCAATTAAGTCACCTCTTAACCTTCTTCTCATTAACGAAAACAGCCTTAAGTCCCTCAGCCTTTCCTCATAAGATCTTCCGTCCATACCAGGCAACATCCTGGTAAATCTTCTCTGCACCCTTTCCAATGCTTCAGCATCCTTCCTATAATGCAACGACCAGAACTGCATGCAATACTCCAAATGCAGCCGCACCAGAGTTTTGTACAGCTACAACATGACCTCATGGCTCCGAAACTCAATCCCTCTACCAATAAAAGCTAACACAGCGTACGCCTTCTTAACAACCCTATCAACCTGGGTGGCAACTTTCTGGGATCTATGTGCATGGACACCGAGATCTCTCAGCTCATCCACACTACCAAGAATATTACCATTAGCCCAGTACTCTGTCTTCCTGTTACTCCTTCCAAAATGAATCACCTCATACTTTTCTGCATTACACTCCATTTGCCACCTCTCAGCCCAGCTCTGCAGCTTATCTATGTCCCTCTGCAACCTGCAACATCCTTCCGCACTGTCCACAAGTCCACCGACTTTAGTGTCATCTGCAAATTTACTCACCCATCCTTCTACACTCTCCTCCAGGTCATTTATAAAAATGACAAACAGCAGTGACCCCAAAACAGATCTTTGTGGTACCCCACTAGCAACTGAACTCCAGGCTGAACGTTTCCCATTAACCACCACCCTCATGGCTCTTACAGCGAGCCAATTTCTGATCCAAACTGCTAAATCACCCTGAATCCCATGCCTCCCTATTTTCTGCAATAGCCTACCGTGGGGAACCTTACCAAATGCTTTACTGAAATCCATATACACCACATCAACTGCTTTACCCTCGTCCACCTGTTTGCTCACCTTCTTAAAGAACTCAATAAGGTCACAAAACCGTGTTGACTATTCCTAATCAAATTATTCCTTTCTAGATGATTATAAATCCTACCTCTTATAAACCTTTCCAAGACTTTGCCCACAACAGAAGTACGGCTCACTGGTCTATAGTTACCTGGGTTGTCTCTACTCCCCTTCTTGAACAAGTGGACAACATTTGCTATCCTCCAGTCTTCTGGCACTATTCCTGTAGACAATGATGACATAAAGATCAAAGCCAAAGGCTCAGCAATCTCCTCCCTAGCTCCCAGAGAATCCTAGGATAAATCCCACCCGGCCCAGGGGACTTATCTATTTGGAGACGTTAGGGTGCAGCCGAGACATTCAGAGAGAGATGTCAGCGACACTGCAGAAGGTCAATAGCCAATTGGGGGAGTCCCAGAGGATACAAGCACAGGAGAAGTCACCGGCAATGCGTGGCACTGTGGCCAACACTGCTCGGGTGACGACCGCAGTGGAGAGCCTGGTGCACACGTTGGCACCATGAGTGAAGGTGTCCAAGGCAGTCAGTGACGGCCATGGCTGAGTGTCTCGGCAGACCCAGTACCAGGCTGACCTTGATGAGGTTCTGCGGGACATGTTCTGCTCTCAGATGGAAATGTCCAAGGCGCTGTGGAGCTTGTCGCAGTCACAGGTAGGCATTGCCAAGGTGCTGCATAGCATGACCCAGTCACTGAGAAGCATTGCTGAGGGCATCGATACTTTGATGCAGACATTGGGGTGGTGCCACGGATGGCAGAACCAGATGATGCAGGGGCAACCGGGGATCGAACCAGCTGTCCCCCTGTTCCAAAGTGAACTCCAGTGCCCTATGGGCACAAACCGGGAGGTGGGGGTGCTGGGTGGCAACCGAACCCATCACATGGAGTGGGGATGGTGTCCACCAGCTCCCCCATGTTTCATCCCTCTGATGAGGCTGCATCTCGCAGCCAGCACACAAGCCAGGGCGACATGATTGTGCATGTGCCGCCGACAAGTGCGCCAGGGCTCTCGGCCCCAGAGAACACCCGCCAGGGGCTTCGAAGACCAGGGGACGTATTAGCAGCTGGCTGCCTCCACGTCAGATGTGTATCCTGGGGACACACCTAGACATAGTGGTAGAGGATGGAAGGTGAAGTACGCTGAGGATCACAGAGGGCACTGGGGGAGCGGGGAAGAGGGTGGGGCAATAGGCAGGGGTGGGGTGAGTGAGAGGCTGATGGGCTACGTGTGGCGGCATCAACGGGAGAGTGGGCCATTGTTGGACACCTGTGACACATTGAAAACCCTTGACCACAAGCAGTATGATGCCTCTGATACTTTCTTTCGCAATGTGGCCTGAGCTCCAAACCCTTGGCCCATCTCTCCAGGCATTCCCCTCCCAAAAGCACTCATCCACCCTCCGGCCATGGACATATCCCTGGAGCTGTGTCCCCTGAGTGTTTGGATGTTGGCTGCTGCGTGTGTGGTGTTGCCTAACGTAGTGTTCAAGCACTGTATCCAGGCATCGCGGTTTGATTGGGATGCCTGGCAATGACTCCCGCATGCTACATGGCTGCCCACGCACAGGAATCCACTTGGATTGTGTGAAGTGCTCGCTTGACCACGACCACCAATTCTCTATTAGGGAAAGGCCTCGGCAATCGGTGGGCGTTACGGGTGGTCGGTGGGGCAGACATACAGGGGCTGGGGTTGCCCCCGAAATGGGTGCACCCATTCCAGGGGTTAGCATGCTGGTGTCACACGTAGTTTCCCCCCCCCCCCCCTTCCCATGGTGACCCTCACTTGTGGAGGATGCCCTCCCCACCAACCTGCCGAGAGTCCCCCATCCCCCGCCGAGCACCAGGGCATCAAGCCCAGCGCCCCCGGGCTCTTTCCCTGTGAGCAAAGATGGCTACTCACCTCCTGACAGAAGGCCTTCTGCCAGGTTGCCAATTTTTTAAAAGGAGTACTCATCGGGGCCAGCATGACCACTTGCTGGGGGCACCGATAAATCACTGGAGGGCTATGGATGTGGGTGGCTCCCGTTAATTGTTTAGAAATAGGGCTTGAAGTGGTGATAATTGGTTTCTCATCACGTTACCGTGAGATCCCGGTTCCGCCTACAGGAGCGGGCCAGTTGCATTGGAAACTATTTCACGTTTGGCGCGGTTCTCATTTTTGGCCTCTCCCGCTATTCATCGGCCTCGTTTCGCTCGAGCGAGAGCGCAACGAGGCCCAAGAATCATGCCCGAAGTGTTGACGCAGGGGCTGAATTGTGTGTGGTTCGCATTCCCATCGGGGGCGCTATTTGTGGAGCAATTCAGGACATGCAAGTGTGCCAGCACTCTGCTGGTGCGAATTCCGAGCATTTTCCAGCCAGTGGGCATTCTAATCGCTGCGTCAGAGTTTGCGACAAAGAGCATGACAGCTGGACCTCTTTTAAGTTTTTTTTGTAGACCACAAACAAGCCCGGACTGAGTAGATTTAAGACAGCTCGTGTGTTATTCATACACAGTAGTATTTACAATATACAACAGATCACAACCAAGTCTGAATTGTCGGAACCATACCTGGCCGACTTTATACAGAACTTAACTATGGATGATTTATGGCTCCCCATCCCTATAGCAGGGGAGGTTGTATTTGACGAGACTCACAGGGAGCTGATTGCTCCAACCCCATATGTCTCGTGTGGATTATAACAGTTCTTCACTTATCACACACTCACTGCAGCCACCACAGTGGCTCACAGACGATCTGCCCCCCCAGAGCGGAGGGACATCCTTTTCCCCAGGGTGGGCCCCAGACACAATCTGCCATCCTGAACACTGCTTGGGAGGTGGTAACAGAGGCAGTAAGCATTGCCAGTCTCACCAGGAGGAGATGGCTGGAGATCCGGAGGGGTGGGTGTCACTGGTAGGCCCCTGCCCTGAGAGGGGCAGACAACCAGAGAGGGTTCCAAAGGCCGCGTTGCAGGTGTCTTCTGGTTGGTATGAGCTCTGCTGATCACCTGCTTCCTGTCAAATGGGTAAGTGCTTCTGAGGAGTGCCAACACATGGTGGGCCCCTGATTGAGCTTGGCCAAGCCCAGCCCCTTGATGACACAGCTGGGGTTTGAGGGTATCCAGAGGGGCAGACTGGGTGGACTCCCAGATGACACCTTCTGAGTATTTAAAGGACACAGGCAGCACTCAGCAGTGTGAGCAGCCAGGAGCCTGGAAGTAGCACCAAAGCGATGCGTCTAAAAGACAGCCTGCAGCAATGGTAGTCTGAGCCAGGCCACCCCGATCCCATGTACCTGGCACCAAGTCCCTACCAGCTACTGCCCTTAGCCCGAGCAGCTACCCCCCAGCAAGCCCTACAGTTTTCAATGGTTTTTCAGTGTTTTTTAGCTTTTCGTTCCCCCCTCCGCAGCCTTGGCGCCCGGTCCCCGTTTGTAATTCACACCCGCGAGACTGCCGCTTGAGAGGAGTCGAGCATTACGGAAGGGCGGTGCATACTATGTCCAATCATATTTAAATATTTGAAAATGTCGGTTTTGCATACTGCCGCTGACAGGAGGCACAAACCTCATTATCGCCACCAGCAATTGACCGGAGCATGTCGCCCGAACAACTGCACGGCGCGGACTTCAATTTTGGCCGGAGTCCCGATTCTCCGCCCCATCATGGTCCGCGTTTGCCGCTTCATGAGGCAGAGAATTCTGCCCAAGGTGTTCAATAATATCCCAGCAGACCTCCTGAAACACTGCCAAGGGTGTGTCAGAACATTCACTATTTTATAACAGTAGAGCTGTTTCTATAAAGGAGGAGATATAATGACTGCCAATGGCTGAATAAATCAAAATCCGGTTTCATTGGATGTTAGTTTGGAATTTGTACTGCTGCTTTGTGAATCAAATATCATAATTATTTTGTGACGATCCAAGGAACATTTGCAAAAATCAGTTTGGGGATTTCCTGATTGATCTGAACATGTTTCTCACTCTCATTATTTGTCTCACTCAAATCTCTCTTTCGTCCGAAGCTCACGGTTTTAGTGTGGAGCTCAGGAAACTCAACAATGAAGTGAGTTTAATTTGGCTCTTTGGTTGGCAGCTACCCATGGTTCCTTTCAGCGAAACTGGCTGGGTTGCTGAGCACCTGGATAAAACAAACAGCAGCTTGCACTGTGCATGCTGTCATCAGTCATAGGTCAATCTGACATAGGAAGCTGAAAGTGCCATTAGGCTCCTGATTCTATGTGCAGTAGACTCAAGGCTGCAATGTCAGGCACACACCCGATAATTACTGGTCATCTCTAACCCAGAGCCTCTGCGCCAACAACATTCTGCATTTATTCAGAGCCTTAAAAGTGGTCAAATTCCCAGGATTCTTAGCAGTTTTTCTCACATAAAATAGGCACATAGTGAAAGAAGATTAATTCAGGAAGGTTGGTCAAAGCTTTTTCAAGAAGGTAGCTTTCAAGGAGACTCTTAAAAGAGGAGTGAGAGATGGAAAAGCTGAAAGGTTCAGGAAACTTCGGGCCCAGACAGCTGACAGCACAACTATCAACTGTGGGAAATGGGGGCAGCACCTCTCAGATTGGAATCATTTTTGCACCTGCAAAATGGGCACAGTACAATCCAGTTTTTAGGCCATAATCTAGACTGGCATCACAGTGAAGGTCTAAAAGACTGCTGCACTGTTGTCAGGACCTCCCAAACCCACTACCACTCCCAACTAGATGGGCAAGAGCAGCAGATACCTGGGAACACCAGCAGCTGCACCCTCAAAGTCACTCACTGATGCACGATCAATTGCACAAAGACGAGAGTGTGTGGCCTCCTACAGCAGCTGGCAAAATGGCTGCTGTACGGGGAGCACACATATTTATACTCCGCCTACTGAGCGGAACCAGCAGGCAGGGACTACCAACATACCTGTAGTACAGGGCTTTACCACACCTCTCCTAATATATACAACCGTGGTGATTACCACATTCACCCACCGTTAAAATTGAGTCCGGCGGGGGTGGCGGCGAACTATATACAGAACAAGTTTTAATATACAGAGGCAAAGAAAATGTTGGAGTCCAGTACAAGGTGCTTTAACAGTCCCGAACCAATTACAGGTTTAGCCGGTCCGGGGCCTTGATCTGACGTTGGGAGCGACGCAGTGGCGGCGGCGATTCCGGTGTCGGTCTGGTCCTCGGTGACTCCAGGAGCGTGCCGAAATCCTCCTCATCCTCGGGTGTGGGCATGGGGAGGCCTGATGGTCCCGGGGGGGGGGGGGGGGGGGGGGGGGGGGGGTGGCGGGGGGGGGCGCGGGGGGAGGGGAGGGTGGCGCCGGGCCGGAGGGGTGTGTGTGTGGAGAACCTGCTGGTGCCAGGTTCCTGAGAGAGACAGTATCCTGGCGGCCGTCGGGGTACACTATGTAGGCATACTGGGGGTTAGCGTGGAGTAACTGCACCCTTTCAACCAACGGGTCCGCCTTGTGGAGTCGTACATGCTTATGGAGGAGTATGGGTCCTGGAGCTGCAAGCCAAGTCGGGAGCGACACCCCGGATGTAGACTTCCTGGGGAAGGCAAAGAGACGTTCATGGGGTGCGTCGTTAGTCGCAGTGCATAGGAGCGACAGAATGGAGTGCAGTGCATCGGTAGGACCTCCTGCCAGCGGGTGGCCGGGAGATTTCTGGACCTTAGGGCCAGCTGGACAGCCCTCCAGGCCGCCCCGTTATCCCTCTCCACCTGCCCGTTTCCCTGGGGGTTATTGCTGGTTGTCCTGCTGGAGGCGATACCCCTGCTGAGCAGGAACTGACGCAGCTCATCGCTCATGAATGAGGATCCCTGTCGCTGTGGATGTAGGCGGGGAAGCCAAACAGAGTGAAGATGGTGTTGAGGGCTTTGCTGACAGAGGCAAATGTACTTTGAGACATCCCGTGCACCCTATCTTCCTTTCTCACGCGCAGCAGTAAGTAAATATAATTGTTAATAAGAAAATAATTAATTTCAAAATTCAGCTCATTTGTCTTTTTTTAGAAATACAGGTAATGAAGGAACATCCAATGTGTAACTTTGTTCCTCATTCTCTATACTTATCAGCAATGAGCATGTTTCCATTTTTAAATCATCTCGGCAAACCGAACACGGGCGACAATTGGACAGTTTGCAAGATCAGAACAAAATCTGATGTGATTATCAGAGGCCATTGATTTTTAAATGCACCGGTTTTGTTAAAAAATTAAAAATATAGTGAGGAAGGACACTACAGACACCCAATGGAATCAGGTGGTGAACAAATTAACCGATGATCTTGGTAGCAATTACGACAGAAAATTCTAAAAGAGGGCAAAAACTGAAGTCTTTTTTCCTGTCACCATAAAATATCCTGGCTGATTGCCAATCCCTCCTTGAGCCTCGTTAAAACACCTTGGCCAGGATTTTCTGTCCGGGCGCCGGGTCCGAGAATCGCGCCCCCCGTTGCCCCGATGTCGGCCTCCCTATTCTCCGGTGGCGTTTCTCGGGCGCCGGCGGGATCGCCGCCACGCTGGTTGGAGGCCGTTGACAGTGGCCCCCCTGGCGATTCTCAGAGCCCCGATGGGCCGAGTGGCCGATGAGTTTGGCCAAGTCCCCCTGGCGTGAATTACTCACCTCACACATGGCGAGACCTGGAAGGTAAGTTGTGGGGGCCGTCCTGGGGAGCGATCTGACCCGGGGGGGTGGCACGGTGGCCTGGCCCACAATCGGGGCCTATCGATCGGCGGGGGGGGGGGGGGCTGGTTCCATGGGGGCCTACTTTAATCTGCACGAGGCCCCAGTAGGGCTCCGCCATATTGCCCGGGGGCCGGCGCGGAGAAGGAAAGCCCTGAACACGTGCAGAAATACGCCGGCCATTCTGCGCATGTGCGAGATCAATGCCGGCTGTTCTGCGCATGCGTGCGATCACGCCGGCTGTTCAGCGCATGCGCGGACTCGCACGGGCTGTTCCCCGCTGGCTGGAGCAGTGGGGACGACTCCAGCGGCAACCTAGCCCCCTAGGGAGGTGAGAATTCCTCACTTTTGGTGGCCGTTGATGCCGGAGTCATTGGCGCTGGTTTTTCCGCCATTGTGTGGACATAGCTCCATTTTTAGAGATCCTGTCCCTCATTCCAGTCTGGCTCAGGAAAGAAGTGAAATAAAAACAGAAAATTCTGGAAAAACTCAGCAGGTTTGGCAGCAACTGTGGAGGGAGAAACAGTTAATGGGCAGAATGTTGAGGTTGCCATGGCTGCCCGCACGATTGGCGGCGAGGTCAGAAAACCTGATGATAATTGGGAAAAGCAATTCTTACCATGGAAATCACGGGCTGGATTCTCCAAACCCCGATGACGAAATCGCGTTCGGCGACGGTGCGGAGAATCCCTGATGACGACACAATCGAGGGCGGTGCCGCTTTCGCGATGATCCGCCCCCTGAAAAGCAGCATACTCTCGGAGTACTGCGCATGCCGTATTTACGGCCTGAGGCCATTGCCTGAGGCCAGCCCCGCGATGCTCCGTCCCCGACCGAGCGAGTTCTTGACGGATTGGAACTCTCACGGTCTCACCCGTCGGGATCTCAGCCTGTCGGCTGTGGACTCAGTCACCGCTGCCACAATTGGGGGAGGGCCGATCCGGTGGTGGGGGGTGGTGTATATTCGGGGCTCCGGGCACAGTGGGGGTGGGGCAGCCTGGGGCGCTCGACCAGCCGAAGGGAGGGCTATTTTTGCATTCGAGGTCCGCGGGCTGCTTCCGCCATGAAGCACAGCGTGGCCACTGCAGGCCGCCACCGTTCACATGCGCGGCCATGGACCCGGCAATGCCCCGGCCGTATCGGTAGCTCGAGCTGGGAGCTCTACGCTGCCTGGCTGCTAGCCCCCCACCCTGGAGAAGGGAATGGGTGGCCGTTTTGCACCAGTTTTCCTGGCATAAAACACCACCGTTTTCACGCCGGTGTGGGGACTTTGTCTCCCAAATGGAGAATCCAGCCCCACGTTTCTCAATTTTTCATGTCTCTCTCTGGTGACATTGCGAGATTCAATTTGAATTCATTGGTGTCGAAGATTTTAGTTTAAACGAGCAGCATGGTCGGCGCAGGCTTGGGGGGGGCGAAGGGCCTGTTCCTCTGCTGTACTTTTCTTTGTTCTTTGGTCCCAGACTATCAAATGAACCCGCTCAGGGAATGTTAAATATGGGGCGCGATTGTCCGACCCGCACGCCGGGTGGGAGAATCGCGGGAGTGCCGGGCGATTCACGCCAGCCGCCCTGGCACCCGCACACGATTCTCCCATCCCCCCCAAAATGACGTGTCTCATTTTGCGACAGGCCGCTCGGAGAATCGCCGCTCCGGTCGAGCGGCGATTCTCCGGCCCAGATGGGCAGAGCGGCCTGCCTAATCCGACCGATTCATGCCGGTGCCAACCACACCTGGTCGCTACCGGCATGAACAGTGCGCGACCGCTGCGTGTGGGGCCTGTGGAGGGGGGAGGGAGGATCGAGCACCAGGGGGGTGCTCAGGAGGGGTCTGGCCCGCGATCGTTGCCCACCAATCGTTGGGCCGGAGTCTCTGAAAGACGCACTCTTTTCCCTCCGCTGCCCCGCAAGATCACTCCTCCATGTCTTGCGGGGCGGCAGAGGGGAGGACGGCAACTGCGCATGCGTGGGTTGGCGCCGGCCAACCTGCGCATGCGTGGGTGACGTCATTTAGGCGCTGCCGGCTGCATCATTCAGGCGGCGCCGCTTTGACGCGGGCGTAATGGATGCGGCGCCGCTCCTAGCCCCCTGGGGATGGGAGAATAGGGGGCGAAGAGCGGCCTCCGACGCCGGAGTGAAACTCTCCGGTTTTCACTCCGGCGTCGGCACATTGTCTCCCTTTGGGAGAATCGCGCCTATGGTTTACAACAGGTTGGGCCAGGCGTGAGGCAGTCGAAGTGATCCCCCCGGGGTGGTAGGGGGACATGCCTGGCAGTGCCAGGGGTGGACCCTAGTGGGAGACCCATGGGGTGGTGCTTTGATGTGTAGTTGGTTGGGAGAAAGTAGAGATTGAGGGGGGGGGGGGGGGGGGGGCATGCTGGTGATGAATGTCAGGTGGAGTCGAGGGGGAGGATGCTGTTGCCGGGAATGAATGCCGCGAGTGGGGGTACAGCCCCCAAGACCTGTTATGTGGTGCTGGGGGCCATTGCATTGCAGCACTGTTTGGGGCGCCCTTTAAAGATGGCACCCCAATCTGTGTAGAGCCGGCTCCTGGCTCTAAGAGTCAGCACCCCACAAGAGTGAGGGCATTAATCACACCCACTTGTAGTGATCTGTACATCTGTACATACATCTGCACAGACACCAGGGACTACAGCACAGATGTAACAGCCACAGCATCACTAGAGGGCAGCATCAGAGATGGGTATAAAGGGTCCAGCCCAAGGGAGGATCCGCCTCTTTCAGAAGCACAGGGCTAGTGAGCAGCAGCACACAGAGACAGCTCAGCATAGGCAGCTTACCTTAGCTTCACTGGTCATACCTCTTGACTGTATTATATGTAGCTGAGCTCTGGAAACAGAACAAACCCACTGAACAAAGTGTTTGTGTTAACTGGAAGTCTACAATCTTTATTCAGATTTAGAGAATAACATGATACCAGGAGACATTTCAGAAAGCTAGCTAGATACCAGCAAGAGAAGAAAAACTTAAACCGGATATTCGACTGTGGAAGACTTTGCAGCAAATGGATCCTTGACGACTAATTGATTCGGTGCAACTTGTTGGAACTCCATGGCAGCTGGAAACAACCGGTAATTTAAGTTATAACTGGAAAATGTTTGAACACCTGTTCCAAATATTTATCACAGCTGCCTCTGACGCAATGAAAATAGCCCTACTACTCTCAACAGGAGGGCATGAAGCTAGAGAAATCTATAATTGCTTTAATTGCTTAGAAGGTGAGGACAACACCAAAGTAGAAGTAATACTCAACAAATTTGATGAATGCTGTAACAGTCAATCTGGTGAGATGCTGGAAAGATTTAACTCTTGTCAGAGAAACGGAGGGCCCATCTCTGATTTTATTACAAATCTCAAATTGATACCACAAGGCTGTGATTATGCTGATTTCAGAGACACTATGTTAAAGGATCAATTAATTTCTGGACTATCTGATAACATTTTGAGGAAAGAACTTTCACAAAATAAGTATCTAACTCTAGAAATCGCTTCACAAAAATGCCTTGCTTATGAACAAAAACAAAATCAATACTTTGAGTCTCTACAAACACAGAATCATCATTTAGAAAACAAAATTGGCAAAAATTGGCGCGATAACTCACCACAAGGCAGAGGCAAGGTTGAATCGGAGGAAGACGGAGGTTCTGAGCGGCAGCCACCTTGAGAAAGGAGCCGCACATGCTCAGTTGCGAAAAGAGCGCACAGTAGGGGAAACTCGGAGTGCGCATGGGCAATCGAGTCCTACGCATGACATAACAAACGTCATGACGTCAGAGGCCAGGACCATGCCCACTTAAAAGGGAAATGCACTAAAATTAACAAAAAGAAATTTAAAGCTGCAAAACCCAATTTTCTTACCTCAAAAGACAGGACAATGCCCGAACTTACACCAGCAGTTGAAAATAACTTTCACAACATCCTGGAACAAGCAGCTAGCACTGCCCTAGAAGATAATATGGTCCTTGTAGACTACGACTCAGACAAAGCTTTCCTCTTGGGAGATGGCTACCCCAGTACCAAATCCGAACCGCAACTAGAGGTGTTGTACCGTGAAGATCCCAACGATGAGTTCTTCAGATTGGGGAATGTTCAGCGCAGCATATATGAAATCCCAACACGTGAGTGCAGGATTATGCTGCAGCCTGATGCCAAGAAACAGAGAGTGGGCCACGCACCACGAAGGGTTCCAGCCTCCACACAAGAAGATGATTTCTTCATTGAACATGAAGAGAACGATCACAACTCCGAAACAAAACGCAATGATTTGTCAATCAAACAATACACATAATACTGCTCAGACATGACTGAGTTATTCAGAGATCCTGATCACAGAATCAGCAACACGGTTGAAAAGCTCAACACGACTCTTCTCATGGTAGAGGAATCCAATACCATGGTGCCATGGCAGATCGTCGATACATTGGATGACAGCAATACTCAAGACGAAGATGACGCCACACAGAGAGCACAGAATGACTCTGTTGAGAGAGCACAGATCGACTCTACAGCGAGAACACTGCACGACTCCACAAAGAGAGCGATGACAGACTCCACAGAGAGAGCAATGACAGACTCCACAGAGAGAGCAATGGCAGACTCCACAGAGAGCGATGAGAGACTCCACAGAGAGAGCGATGAAGGACTCCACAGAGCGAGCGATGAAAAACTTCACAAAGAGAGCGACACAAGCCTCCACAAAGAGAGCGACGCAAGTCCCCACAAAGAGAGTGACGCAAGCTTCCACAGACAGCTTGGTGACAGACTCAAAAATGGAAGCAAGCAAACGCTCAATAGCGAACGCCATGCATGAACAAGACCATGAAGATCTGTCAAGCTTATTTGAGCCACCAGAAGAAGACTATGAAAGTCTACTCAGCTCATTTAACCAACAAGAAGACACTGAATGTCTACGCACTGTATGTGAGACAAGTGACAAAGAAATCAAAATTTCCATACAGGATGTGCAGGATCACAGCGAGACTGACAGATCTCAGCTCGTCTGCACAGAAGCACTCAATAATCAGAGGCCGACTACTCCTGAGTCCAGAGAGACCACTTCAATAGAAATCCTGAAGATTTTGACTCCAGAAAAGGAGCATCACGACCCGCAACAACATGAAATCGTGAAGATTTTCATTCCAGAAAAGGAGCACAAAGAGATCAATGATGATTCAAGTGAACCAGAAATGACTCTAGAAGAGGAGCACCAAGGAAGCAAAGAAGAGGAATCGAATCCACCACACATGACTGATGTCACCAACATCAATGCAACATCAGATCATTCTCACAATTCTCAAGAAGAAACGCTAATGTAACAGATACCACAAAGGACACTGACACCAATAACTGTGACAATAATTCAAATCATCCATATGGCACACTCATTGAGCGCAACAAGAACAACAAAAACCGCAAGAAGCACAGCAGAAACAAGAACAACAACAGCAACAACAAAAACAACATGCAGCGCAACAAGAACGACAAAAGCAACAAGAAGCATCCCAGAAACAAGCATGACAAGAAAAAGAACAAGAATAAAAGCGAAAACAACGAAAACAGAATCAACAAGCGCGAAAACAAGAACAACAAGAACGACAACAGCAAGAACGCCAACGAAAACAACCAAGACAGAAACGACAAAAACGACACCAAGAACAACAATGAAAACAACAAAGACAGAAACGACAGAAACAACAACAATGAAACAACGACCTGTACAACATGGTACAACTCTGCACGTGAAGGACAATGCCATAGCACACTGCGAAACAATGACAAGACTACAAACATGCCATGGCATGATAAAGAATCTCACAAATTCACATATGCTCCTGAACAAACAAGCAAAACAGCTTTCACGAACGGTGACATACAGAATCAATACCACAAACACAGGAAAAAGTCGGGGTCAGACAACAGTGCAACACAGAATCACTACCTACAATTAAATGAAACAGGGGAAAAAGGTGCCCACGTCATTAAACGACTCATCAGCAAGGCAACCGAGTCACGTTCCAACATCAACCTAGCTCTGTTATCGTACCGAGCAACCCCATTGAGCTCAGGACTGTCGCCAGTGCAAATGATCTTCGGCAGAGACATCCGGACAACCCTACCGGCAATGCAATTTCGAGACCCCGGCAACGCACTGGTTCTCGACAAAATGCGGGCACTACGCTCCAGACAAAAACGATACTACGATCAACATGCGATCCCACTCAAGCCACTGACAATAGGTGACACCATCAGAATCAGGGACCCAGAAGGCGGATGGTCTGAGTCAGCCACGGTAATCAGGCAGGAGGCACCACGGTCCTACATTGTCAAATCGTCTGCGGGAGTACTTTTTCTCCGTAACCGCCGGGATCTATTAGAGATTCGAGCTACAACGCCAGTATTTCCCACACTGGACTTGACCGAGTTCATTTGTCCACAGGACGTTCCACGCCACACAACGCCAGACAGTACTCTTGATGACATCAAACCATCATCCCTACTACCACCGTTAAGACGCTCCAGCAGAAGCCGTAAGGCACCCGACCGGCTAGATTTGTAACGACACTTCAACACACGCACAAGACGAATATGGACATTTCTCACGATGGACTCATAACACAGTTAATTGTTTCTGTATTACTTTTATCATTTTCACAGTGTGCAGATTTGCATATTCTCACCACTTGTTATGTACAGTTTTCTTGAGGCCAGTCTAGAAAACATGTCAAATAAAAAGGCGGGGGGGTGATGTAGTGATCTGTACATCTGTACATACATCTGCATATACACCAGGTAACACAGCACAGATGTAACAGCCACAGCATCTCTAGAGGGTAGCATCAGAGACGGGTATAAAGGGTCCAGCCCAAGGGAGGATCTGCCTCTTTCAGAAGCACAGGGCTAGTGAGCAGCAGCAGACAGAGACAGCTCAGCATAGGCAGCTTACCTTAGCTTCACTGGTCATACCCTTGACTGTATTATATCTAGTTAAGCTCTGGAAACAGAACAAACCCACTGAATAAAGTGTTTGTGTTAACTGGAAGTCTACAATCTTTATTCAGACTTGGAGAATAATATACCACTCACTTCTTTTTGGCAAAGAGGCTCAAGGTTCAATGAGACAACTGGTTTGTAGAATAAGAGTTTTCTATGAGAGCCTGGCACTTTGTCAAATTTGGTAAGGTTCCTCCCAATGTTTCAAGTCTGTGTGACCCTTCTTCAGGGCTCCTGGAAAGAAGTGGCTGGATTTCCCATAAACCAAATTGAATGGGTGCTGACAAATAGTTTGATGTGGAGATGCCGGCGTTGGACTGGGGTGAGCACAGTAAGAAGTCTTACAACACCAGGTTAAAGTCCAACAGGTTTGTTTCAAATCACTAGCTTTGAGCACTGCTCCTTCCTCAGGTGAATGAAGAGGAACGTTCCAGAAACATATCTATAGACAAAGTCAAAGATGCAAGACAATACTTTGAATGTGTGCATTTGCAGGTAATTAAGTCTGTACAGATCCAGAGAGAGGGGCTTGAGACAATTCACACTTCTTTAACCTGGTATTACCCCTCTCTCTGGATCTATAAAGACTTAATTACCTGCAAATGAACGCATTCAAAGTATTGTCTTGCATCTTTGACTTTGTCTATATATATGTTTCTGGAACATACGACTTCATTCACCTGAGGAAGGAGCAGTGCTCCGAAAGCTAGTGATTTGAAACAAACCTGTTGGACTTTAACCTGGTGTTGTAAGACTTCTCACTGGACAAATAGTTTGCCAGCGCTGGTTATATGCTGATCAATTTAAATTATGGCCTAACCATGAAAGTGGGTCAAAGCTTCCGCAGCTATCCACACGTATAATTGCACTGCTGCATGCCTCCTCAATGTGCATCAACGATCAAAATTGATTCAGCATCTCACTGAGCTTAATACGCTCTCTAAATTCCTCACATTTTATAGAAATGCAAGTGTGTTGCTTTTTCCCCCGCATAGCCTGTTTAAAACACTCTGTAAATGTTTGAATAACGATTTCAAAATTTGTCTTCTAGATTGTTTTCAAATAATTCTCAAAACTTTTTGCAGGGGAACTGGTAGAAACTGAAGAAAAATATTCCATCAGTACAGATAACTGAATGACATATATGCATCCTGGAGTGTCGGTACCAACACATGTGCTCAGATTGCGCAATCCAAACTGAGCTCCGGACAAAACTATCAAGCCCAGGTTAGTCTTTTCAGAGTGGCTGAGGCCTTCAAGTAAAATTTTTTATAAGAATTCTCCATGGCAACACCTCTACCAATCAGAGGCATTTGACAACCAATTAACACTCTCTTCGCATGAGGTTTAAATTGTTGTTCCCTTTAAATTTCAATTGTGCTGATGCGAGCAAGACAGAAAGCTTCGACAACATTTCTTTTAGCAACAATATTCATGCTCTGTACTGCCAAATGGCTATTTGTAATCCTATTTAAAGCATTTTGAGTTTTATTTGGATCCTGGTAACTACATGGATAGCCATTGTGTTACAAGTTCAAGCAGACAAAAACCAACAATAAACGTGGACATAAGAATTTGTAATGATAAACAAATGGAGGCACAAAGTGTGACAAATGTGACAATAGAACATTCAGTTGTGCAGACAGGAAACGTGGGCACACATGAGATATTTACAAACTGGCAAATGGAATTTCAGATGCCTAAGCTTCATTCCTGAGGAATTGCCAAATCAAACTCTCCCAGGCATGCAGCTGTTTGTGTGATAAGGTCCTGATTTCAAGAAGGCAGACTACTAATGATAGATTAATGAGATACTTTGAGGATTTGTATATCATGATGGAATAGTGGTGCTTGTGTGTAGGATGATAGAGGTAAGGACATAAAGCGGCAATAGTGAAGAGAGTAGAGAGTACAGAGTGTGACATTAAGAGCAGAAGAAAGTGGAATGGTGTAAGGCAATGAACAGAGGAGGGAGCGGCACAGTGACACAGTGGTTAGCACTGCTGCCTCACAGCGCCAGGGACCCAGATTCAATTCTCGTCATGGGTCACTGTCTATGTGGAGTTTGTACGCTCTCTGCATGTCAGCTTTCCTCCGGGTACTCCTCCCACAATTCCTCCCACAGTCCAAAGATGTGCAAGTTAGGTGGATTGGCCATGATGAATTACCCCTTAGTATTGAAAAAGTTAGGTGGGGTCATTGGATTGCGGGTTGGTCCAGGCTCGATAAATCGAATGGCCTCCTTCTGCACTGTAGTGATTGTAATCGGGTGAAGGAGTGTTATATTTGTTGGGGCCTCGAGTAATGACTAGTTATGCAGAGAGTTTTGTGAAATTCTAGTTTAGAGTTTTTCCTAAGCAACCCTGGTCAAATTATTGAACTTTATCCCACATTGCAGCCATGTGCTGGTAAAGGCACTTGGTGCTGACTTACTGAGCAGGTTGGTGAGATTTTGGGCTGGATTTTCCATACCCCGACTCCGAAATCGCTTTCAGCGAAGGGGCGAAGAATCCAGTTTCCCCACACGAAATTGGGACAGGCTCCGGTTCCACGGTTCTCCATCCCCTGAAAAGCGTGCACCGATTATCCTCCGCCTCAGGCCATTGCCTGAGGCCCGTCCCGCCCCGACCGGCCAAATTCCCGATGGCATGAACCACTCATGGTCCTACCGTCCGTGATACCCGCATGGCGGCTGCGGACTCGGTCCGGGGCCGTCACAGTTGGGGTAGGGCCGATCGGAGGGCAGAGGGGGGGCCCTAATTCGGCTCGGGGTTTTTTTTGTGCAGCCGGTCCGGAGCGAGCGAGCGGCCGATTACAGGGAACTATTTCGGCAGTCCCCGTCCGTGGGCTGAGTCCGCCATAGAGCACGGCGCTGCTGCTGGAGGCTGCCGTGGTGCGCATGTGCAGCCTCTGACCCGGATGTGCAGGGGCCCATATTGGCAGCTGGAGCTGTGAGTTCCATGACAGCTGCCTGCTATCCCACTGCAAGGCTGTGAATCTGTAGCCTTTTGATGGCAGTTTTCCTGCCGTAAAAGACCACGGGTGGGATTCTCCGACCCCCCCCGCCGGGTCGGAGAATCACCGGGGGCGGCGTGAAACCCGCCCCGCCGCATCGACGCCAGCTGCTGAATTCTCCGCCGCCAGTTTTTGGGCGGGGGCGGGGATCGCGCCGGTCGGGGGCCGTTAGCAGCGGCCACTCCCGGCAATTCTCCAGACCCCGATGGGCCGAGCGGCCGCCTGTTTTCAGCCAGTCTCACCGGCGTGTATTAGACAAGGTCCATACCGGTGGGACCTGGCTTGGAGGACGGTTTGTGGAGTCCTCGTGGGTGCATCGGGGGATCCGGCCCCGGGGGGGGGGGGGGGACCCACACGGTGGCCTGGCCCATGATCGGGGTCCACCGATCTGCGATCGGGCCTGTGCCGTGGGGGCACTCTTTCCCTCCGCGCCGGCCACTGTAAGGCTCTGCGATAGCCGGCGCAGAGAAGAAACCCTCTGCACATGCGCAGGAAACACAGGAAATGGCGCTCCTGCGCATGTGCAAACTCGTGTCGGCCGGCGGAGGCCCTTTGGCGCCCATTGGCACGGCATCAACCACTCCAGCGCCGGCCTAGCCCCTGGAAGTGCAGAGAATTCCGCACCTTCCGGGCGGCCCGATGCTGGAGTGGTTCACGCCACTCTTTGGCGCCGCTACGGCCCGCCCCGCCGATTGAGGGAGAATCCCGGCCCACAGTTTTCATACGGCATGGGGACATAGTCCCTGAAACAGAGAATCCAGCTCAATCTTTCTGGTGCTTGATGCCAAGCTCCTGCTAACCTCCTTCAATAATACCTCCAATACTGCATCCAAAAAACAGGAGGACCTTTGAGAGTGTTGTCCCCTTAAAATGTGCAGGCTGCCTTTCGGGATTGCTGGTATTTGACAATTTGACAATTATTATGACTGCTGAATGTTATAAGATGGTTATGCTTTAAACTGCCTCCTTTAATTCAAGGCAAATGCAGCAACTGGGAGAGGAGGTGGAACATCATATAGGATCTGCCCAGGGAAAAACATATGACCTGTCTATTATGGAGTCAGAAACTCAAATTGAAACTTATTCAAAGTCAAATACAAATTTTAGCACCTTGACATAAAGAGGGAGGAAGATGTCATGTTGCTGCCCAGACTCTCAGATCGAGGGATTTGGGAGAGAAAACCAAAAGCAGGTGCTGCTATGCCAGGCAGAAGAAAAGGACCATCAACTGATGAAAATCGAACTCCTGTTAGACGAAACAAGCATTGTGGAGAGCTAAAAGCCAAGGTTTCACCCAAGAGTACATTTTTGTTGAAAGCACATTCCATGATACTCAGAAGGTTGAATGATCCAGGCTTTGTTTAAAACGACACTAGAAGATTCATCCTTGTGGGGTAGGGAGAAGAGCCCTCTTAAAGCCAGGAGGAACTTGTGATTTTTAAAGTAGATCACATTTCTACAAAGAATGTGGTGTGATGTATATACGTGGTGTAGGTTTTTTGTGTTAAGAAGTTAATAGGAAATCCTTTTCTGTTGTTTATTGTATTAGCTGACGACTATGTAGCGTTTAGGCAACGTTGATTTTTAGTTTGTTTGTTGCAATAAAACGCTTAAAACATGAAATTGTATTGTATGATTCTTTGCATAGGACATTGGGAAATTAATATGTCTTTTTAAATGTTATCTGTCTCCACGAGGACTGTAACACAATCTGCAATACAGCTAGCACTGGCACAGCTGCTATTTCACGATATTGAGGATTCCTGATCAATTTACTTTTTAGATCCATCCACACAGTCAGAGAAATGCCATCTGCAAAGTGTTTATTCTGATTCTCAAATGCAGACCCAAACAAATTTCCACTTTTCCTTCCAAAAATTCATAAATAGGACTGTTCTGGTATACCCAGTGCTTCAGCTTGTTTCTGCCTCACTGAACACATTTCTTCCTATCTTAACTCTATTTTTTCTCCCCTTCACCAGTCTCGTCCCATCTACATTTCTGATTTGCTTGATTCTCTACTTCATTTTACAATTTCAATTTCCTGGTCCTAACCATCTTCTCTTCATTATGGCCGTCCAATCCTTCTATACCTTCACCTCCACCAGGATGGCCTGAGGGCTCTCCGTTTCTTCCTTGAATGGAGACCTGAACAATCCTCATCCACCACCCCCCGGGTAAACTTGTGGTCTCACCTACAGTGGGGAGGCTAGATGCAGATCCTGTATTCAGTCAACACCTAGCTTTCTCAGCATGGACTGTTGAATAGCATTTAGGAACAGGGGCTTCTCTGAACTTTCTCCTACCTCACAGTGGCACATTTTTGAGCACTGCTGCCTCACAGCACTAGGGACCTGGGTGCAATCCTAGCTTTGGGTCACAGTCTATGTGGAGTTTGCACTTTCTCCCTGTGCATACACCTGGAATTTCCTCCAGGTTCTCCAGTTTCCTCCCACAGTTCAAAGATGTACAGTTTAGGTGGATTGGCCATGATCAATGCATTAGATGACAGGGATAGGGCAGTGGAGTGAGCCGAGTTTGGGTGCTCTTTCGTAGGGTTGGTGCAGATTCCCTGGGCCGCATGGCCCCCTTCTGCACTGCAGGGATTCTATGGATTCTGTGTCACAGGCATTGAAACTAATTGCAGCGCACATATTCTGGACCCAGTTGAGTTGAGTTAACTTGGCAGAATTTCCAAAGATTAAATCAGAAAATTTCCTGTGTTGTTCAGCTGGTTTCAAGAAATCCATTTATTTATATATATAATGTGAAAATGAATGTGATATAGCAGGAGTGTGACTGAGGGCTATTGTTGGCGGGTCTTGTAGTAGGTGAAGGGTCATCACAGGATGAAATGATAAAAATAATGTATAAATCACTGAAAGATGTTAGTGCTTCTTTTACCTCTTCAACACGAAATGCCTCCTCTTCAGGAATGACTTCATCTTCAACAATTTCAGCCACTCTCTGCAAAACATCAAAGTGATTGTCTAAACACAAGCCTGGCTGCTGGTTTTATTCCGTTAACCTTCACATTCACAGCATTCAACTCTTCGCGCAATTAAATCAAATCTCAAATTCAGGAATAACCTAAAGTCAAACATAATTTTCTTCAATTACCGATGTTATAAACATGAATTACTAAACACACCTAATACACTCTGCCTGCAGACAAAGTGACAGGTAAGTAGAAATTGCAGGTGCTTTGTTTTGATAATACTTTGGCAGTAAATTGTTTTCTGTCATTTTAATTTAGACTCAGTTACAAACGAAATTGAAAAGGTAATATACAGAAAGAGTAGAAGCGAGGCCTTTGGGAGGGTGAAGACCCACACTCTGATTGAGATATACAAGAGAGAAACTTGTTGTTCAGGTAAGCATGTCTGCCTGCTGCTCTAGTCCATGCAGGAACACATTCCCTTCCACCAGGGTATTTTATAAATGTGCAAGAATTAACCTTATAACACAGCGGGGATTTAATGTGGGCCAATTAGGTCTCCCAACACCCGACGTTGCTTCTGTGGGGGAGACTCAAAGTAATTCAGTGACTTAACTGGCAATGCTGGGCCTCCCACTAGATTTAGGACTCGAGAGCCACAAATTGTCAGCCAAATAGAGACTGGCAACTCCTATAAGACATAAGTCATAGGAGCAGAATTAGTCCACTCGGCCCATTGAGTCTGCTCTGCCATTCAATCATGGCTGATATTTTTCTCATCCCCATTCTCCTGCCTTCTCCCCATAATCCCTGATCCCCTTATTGATCAAAAACCTATCTATCTCTATTTTAGTGATTTGGCCTCCACAGCCTTCTGCGGCAAAGAGTTCCATAGATTCACCACCCTCTGGCTGAAAGAATTCTTCCTCATCTCTGTTTTAAAGATCGTCCCTTTAATCTGAGAGTGTGTCCTCTGCTTCCAGATTTTCCTTCAAGTGGAAACATTCTCTCCACATCCACTCTATCCAGGCCACACAGTATCTTCTAAGTTTCAATAAGATCCCCCCTCATCCTTCTAAACTCCAACGAGTACAGACCCAGAGTCCTCAACCGTTCCTCATACAACAAGCTTTTCATTCCAGGGATCATTCTCGTGAACCTTCTCTGGATCCTTTCCAAGGTCAGCACATCCGTCTTTTGATACGGGGCCTAAAACTGCTCACAATACTCAAAATGTGGTCTGACCAGAGCTTATATAGCCTCAGAAGTATATCGCTGGTCTTGTATTCTAGCCCTCTCGACATGAATGCTAACATTGCATTTGTCTTCCTAACTGCTGACTGAATCTGCACGTTAACCTTAAGAGAATCACAAAGTCCCTTTGTGCTTCTGATTTCCTAAGCCCATTTAGAAAATAGTCTGTGCCTCCATTTCTTCTTCCAAAGTGCATAATCTCACACTTTTTCACATTGTATTCCATCTGCCACGTCTTTGCCCACTCTCCTAGCCTGTCCAGTCCTTCTGAAGCCCGCCTGCTTCCTCAATACTACCTGCCCCTCTACAGATCTTTGTATCATCTGCAAACTTCAGTTCCTTCTTCCAGATCATTAATGTATATTGTGAAAAGTTGTGGTCCCAACATAGACCCCTGAGGCACACCACTAGTCGCCGGCTGCCATCCTGAAAAAGGCCCTTTTATCCCCACTCTCTGCCTTCTGCCAGTCAGCAAATCCTCTATCCATGCCAGGATCTTACCCTTAACAGCATGGGTTCTTAACTTATTTCACAGTCTCCTATGCGGCACCTTGTCAAAGGCCTTCTGGAAATCTAAATAAATCATGTCCACTGGTTCTCCTTTGTCTAGCTTCCTTGTTACTTCCTCAAAGAATTTATCGTGCACTTCCAAGTACTCCACGATCTCATCTTTAATAATGGACTCTAAAATCCACTGAAATTGGTGGCAGCTGTTGTCAACACTCCAAAGTGTTCAGCAAGGATTGTTGCTGCAAACCTTGGGCACAGGTGAGTGCAGGGACAGGGATTGTAGGGAGGGGGACACCAGAGAGAAAGGGGCAGGGGGTTGACTGCAATGTCAAGAGGTGGCTTTCAGCACCTCACCCCTTTCCCAAAGCTGGGCCCTTCGATCATGCACTGACTGTCCTGGAACGAGCAGCCCCCATCCAAAGGCTGGAACCTTTGAGGGGGTTTGGAGTATGCCGCCTATTTCATCCCTGAGTCACCAACTATCATTCACGTCACATAAGTGCCAGGCGATGACCATCTCCAAGAAAATAGAATCAAACCATCCCCCTTGACGTTCAATGGCATTACTATCACTGAATCTCCACAATCAACATCCTGGGGGTTACCATTGACCATAAACTGAACTGGACTAGCCATATAAATGCTTTGGAAATGAAAGCAAAATATACTCCCCATTTACCTGGATGATGCAGCTCCAACAACACTCAAGAAGGTCAACACCATCCAGGACCAGGCAGCCCACTTGATTGCTACTCCTTCCACAAACATTCACTCCCTCCACCACCAATAAACAGCAACATATTCCTTCTGTTATGGGCCAGGATTTAGAAAATTCCAAGATATACCATGGAGTTCACCTGATCTACAACTGTTTATTGATTTTGGTTATGATGAGCACAAGAACCTAGCTTTCAGGTGTTATTCAACAAAGTTCTTGGATGCTTTTAATCAAAAAACAAGCATTATTCTACGTTTGTATAAACACACAAAGTAAGAATCAACTACAAACATAAAGACCCTACACAGCTACAATAATCTATGTATAACCCTTAATAAATTCCCTCTTAACTGTTCCAATTCAATAACAAGATCCCATAAACCAAAAACCCCTTTTTTACCAAAACAGCAGGTAACTATAATAATTGGGTTTCTTCCTTGGAATCACTCTTTAAAATTGAAAATAGAGAGACAGGCCAAAATACTTCTTTGTCTGAGTCTACAACGAAAGTAAAACCCAGAGCCACAAACTAGCTCCAAATGCAAAGCGAAAGTAAAACCAACTCCCAGAGCTACAGCCCAGCTCCACCCACTCAATGACATCACTGAAGCCATGTGATAAGACAAAAACATTTCTTAAAGAGACACTCCCATGACATTTCACTCACTGGGTCAAAATCCAGTCACTTCACTCATAGGGTTGCTGGGTCAAAACCCTCCATAACAGCACTGTGGGTGTGCCTATGCCATGTGGATTGCAGCAGTTCAAGAAGGCAGCTCAGCACCACCTTCTCAAGGGCAATTAGGAATGGGTAACAAATGCAGGTCTAGCCAGCGATACCAACATCCCATGAATAAATTTTTAAAATTGCAGTGTGCTCAAGGATAATTGGAGGCAAGTGGTTCATTAATGGGTCTAATTAAGATCCCACCATGAGCGTGCAAGTTCTGGGCATCTGCCCCTTCCCACCTCTGACTTCACTGGAGGAGGTTTCCCACTGATGACAGACTGGCGTGTGGCCTCTCACACGAGTGCTTCCCCCATAATGGACTGGATAAAATTTCATCCCACACTTCTTAATGAAAATGGGGGCAATTTCCAGCCTGCGATCGCTGTCACAGAGAACGGTGACAAACGGAGAGACTCGGGAAAGGGAGGGATCGTGTTTCCTGATTTTCTCCACTCGTCAACGGCGATATCACGAGATTCACACCCACAAATTGCAGGAGCCTCATTTAAATAGATCTTAATCAATTTAAATATTATTAACAAGCCCCGTGTCACTTGATCCCATTCACTAAATATTAATACCTCGCCGATGTCACGCCATGTTGCAAGGTTTACAACAGCTTTGGAAAAAGGGGGAACAGTCGAGGGGATCATTCTGGGGTGCAAAAGTAAGTATAGCCCCAGGGAAGAGAGGCTGTGTTGTGAAGCAACAGTGCTAACCACTGTGCTACCGCAACATTATTTGTGTCCTCCTTTGTGAAGACAGAACCAAAGTATGTATTTTGTTGGTCGGCCATTTCTTTGTTCCCCATTATGCATTTCTCTGTTTCGGACCGTAAGGGACCTACATTTGTCTTCACCAATCTTTTTCTCCTCACTTAACTATAAAAACTTTTGGTCAGATTTTATATTTCCCGCAAGCTTCCTCTCATACTCTATTTTCTCCTTCTTAATCACTCTCTTGGTCCTCCTTAGCTGAATTTTAAACTGCTCCCAATCCTCAGGTCCATTGTTTGTTTTTGCCAATTTCTATGTTTCTCTCTTGGATCTAATACTGTCTCTGATTTCTCTTGTATGCCACCTTAGACACCTTTCCCATTTTACGTTTTGCACCAGACAGGGAAAAACAATTTTTGTAGTCACCCATGTGCTCCTTGAATGTTTGCCATTGCCTATCCACCGTCATCCCTTTAAGTAACATTTCCTAATCCATCATAGCCAACTCACACCTCGTATCATCGTCGTTTCCTTTATTCTGAGACCCTAGTCTCAGAATCAATTACACCACTCTCTATCTTGAAGAAAAATTCTTATTCAAAAATAATATGGTCACTCAACCCCACGGGGCTGCGCACAACTAGATTGCCAATGATGTCTTTCTCAATACCCCGTCTAAGGTGGCCTCGTCTCTAGTTGGTTCCTCGATATATTGATCCAGAAAACCATCCCGAATCCATACACATCAGGAATTCCTCCTCTACGATATTGTTACTAATTTAATTTGCCCAAACTATATGCAGTCTATGGGTAGGATTCTCCGTTCCCCAATGCCAATTTTGTAATCGGTGATTGGGCGGAGAATCCCTTTTTACAATGGAATTGGGGGTGGCACCTGTTTTTGTGCTCCGCCCGCCCGGCGTAATCAAGGCGCATACCGCACACCATTAGGACGGCTTCAGGACGTTAACGGAAGGTCTTCCCCGATGCTCCACCCCCGTTGGGCCAAGTTCCTGACTGCGTGGGGGACGTGTGGTCTCAGCAGCATGGCGGCTGCGGACTGTGTCCAGCGCCGACACAGTCAGGTGGGAGTCGTGCTGCTGGCCTGGGGGTCTTCGGCGAGGGCTGGCCAGGGGGCTGCTATCTGGCAGATTGGATCCACGCACGCCATGTTGTTCAATGTGACCGCTGCAGGTCATCGGCATACGCATGCTCGGCCGCGGACCAGGCAATTCTCTGGCTGTTTTTGCTGTGGAGGCTGAATGTTTTTATGTGGCGCGGCTGCTAGCCCCTCACCTGTTGGAAGATTGGGGCTGGGGCACCGCCGATTTTTTTTGTTGTCAACCGCCACTGATCCTCTGGATATAGCCTGAAAATCGGAGAATCCAGCTCTATATCTTTTCAGGACAGGACAGGAGTTTATGTTGAATTGCTACATTACATTACAACATCTAATTATGACATCTGAAGGTGTTGAAACATTTTACGTATACTTGTTAGAATGTTCTCCACTCCTCAGCAGATTTCCACCAGTGGCCTGAACTCTGCAAGGAGATGCTTTTTCAACGGGCTTCCTAAGCCCACACCAGCATACAAAAAACATTGGTGATGAATTAAAAATTTTTTGTGCTCCTCACAATGGGACCCCGGCCTCGGAAGAGGCGCCTATCTGTTTAACACAGCCTTTCCGACCTATTTAAAGTTCACAGGAAAATTACATGGGGTCGGGAAGGCACAGGGAAATTGTGTTTCTTGCGGAAACATTTAGGTTATGCATTTTCCAAGCCGCCTCCACGATGAGGCAATAACTCAGTTCCATGTCTCACATTTGTACCATTTAAAGTTACTGTGGTTACAAGGAAAATCTGCCCCTCAGGTTCCCACCACCACCCGACCCACAGATAAATGGGTAATTGTTCCAACAGTGAGGTAACTATTGAAAATTAACTTTGAATAATACTGTACCTAAAATCATTTCCCACCTTATCGATCGGCAGTTCCACCTTGGTGTTTTCATCATCAGGAATTTCCTGTGCTCCTTGTAGCTCAGCTCGTCTTTCATTCACTTTAAAAACACTTCTGTCTTCTGGTGGATAGAAAGTTTATTAAATTGACTGCAGCAGTGAATGAAAGAAAGTATGAGAGTATTTCAGAGAGAATACGAACAACAAGCAACATTATTCCAGTCAGTTCACCATTAAAACCCCTGGAATTTAGCAAAACATTAGTAATTCCTACCAACACCTCTATCTATTGGAATCATTCCAGGACATGTCGAGCTGGATGGTGCCAATCATATTAACCATATCAACTGGAACATTTTGGTAGATTCCAGGCAGGCTTAAATCCGACTCAACTGTAAATAGAATGATCATTGAAGCGGTTGATGTATTTTCTCTCCTTCTATGCTGATGTGTTATCTGTGTTGGTCTGACATCGACTGCAACTGGACGCAGTAAAACGAGAAACAGGCTTCCGACACAGGAGATGGTCCAACACTGTTTTATTAAACCAGTTGATTGCTGTTCATAGTCTACTGTGGGTTGACACTCTATTAACCTAACTGATAACCTCCTACTGGCTTGACCAGACTAGCTCTCTACCACATGGTGATGATGTTCATTGGCCTCTGCACTGCGACTATCTCCCTAGCCGTGTCCTGTGAGAGAGGGAGAGCCTTAATGCCCTGTGGCCTTTATAGTGGTGGTGTCCTGTCTGGTGATTGGTTGTTCTGTGTCGTATTTGTTCATTGGTTATCCTGTGTGTCAATCACTGCCTGTCTGCATCTCATGATATACATGAGTGGATAATATGACAATGCCATGGTCCCACTGCCCAAACTTTATTCATCATGTGAAATATGTTGAGATCTTTTGACATAATGAAGCATTTTATTATGTGTAAGGTTAATCCATAGAATCCATAGAAACCCTACAGTGCAGGAGGGGGCCATACAGCCTATCGGGTCTGAAAGAGCACCCTACCTGGACTTACTCCCCCGCCCTATCCCCGTAATCCCACCTAGCCTTTGGCACTAAGGGATAATTTGTCAAGGCCAATCCACCTAACCTGAACATCTTTGGACTGTAGGAGGAAACCGGAACACCCGGAGGAAGTCCACCCAGACGTGGGGAGAACGTGCAAACTCCACACAGTCACCCAAGGCCAGAATTGAAGCTGGGTCCCGGCCGTTGTGAAGCAAGTTAGCCCATCTCAGACAACATATCAGAGGGACAAACAGGACTTGAAACCTGATTCAGATAAATGAAGAGTTGAAAAATATACTACCAGAGTTTTTAATTTTCCATAGTCAGTGGTTTGATTAATCAGTTTTCAGACAAGGTATATTAGGAAAATTAACAAAAAGCAGAATCAAAATATATTCAAAATCTGAGCATTTTCAATGAGAAACATGTACTTAAGCAGTCTTTCATTTCTGTCATTGTATTTAGCTTGCAGCAAGGTTAACTACCTGGTTAGATATTTCAACATAGATTGACATATTTCCCTATTTCCCTTAAATAGATGGCAGGCTCAGATACATCAGCCTGATGCACTGTGTGAAGTGATTCTGACAGATGGAGCCCTAGTTAATGGAAGTGATGGGGTTCCTGCCTGCTGGCTGAAGAGCCACCAAGGGTCCTGTGTTGGCTCCTATTTGGAAGGCCATGCCGTATTAAGTGCCAATCAGTAGTGAGGGGGGTGGGAGGGGGGGATTGATGGGATTGGTGGGATTTGGGGTGGGATTTGCAGCTGGGAGGCGAGTTGGATTTGAGTGAGGTGGGGTCTGGAATCTGGAGGTGGGTAGGGAATGGGCCTGAAGGGGGCAGGAACTTGCCTGGGGTTGGGAGTGGGTCAGGGAACAAGGCAACTGCTTGGAGGTGACCTCTGGGTGGCAGTCAGAGGTTGGGGGGCAGCCATTTCCCACACACGCTTTGATAACATTTCAGCCTACCTGGCTTCAGCTGCAGCCATGGGCTGCCCTGAAGAGCATACCCCACTCCCCTACCTATCTCTCAGTCATGAGCTGACTTTTAAGGGCATTCTTCTGCTTAAATTCTGAAGTTGGAGAGAGGTTGGCCAAGATTTTCTACCTCCATTTTCAGCGGATGGGAATGGTGCTGGTATTGGAAAATCCAACAGGAGTCCCAGTACGGATTTGACACCAGCGGGATTTTCTCACTGGATCGTGCCTTCCCACCAATGGCATAATGCCATTCTCATACATTTTAATCTGATTAACATACTTCCCTGCTCTATTATTCCCCACGTTAAGATGCCACTCCCCCCCCCCCCCCCCCCCCCTTCGCCGATGTGATATCACATTGGCGAGGTTTACAGCAGCTTCTGTAAAATACGAACCTGGCAAATGGTCCTCGCTGGGGGGTGCACGAGAGAGTACAGCCCCAGCGAGGTGAGGGTTATGTGAGCAGTATCCTGGTACTGGCCTAGGACAGTGCTGGGGTCAGTGCTGGGCAGTGTCGGGGGGGGGGGGGGGGGGGGCAGTCGACCTATTGGCACAACCACACTATTTACAAGCCCAACCTGTCCCATATGCTTAACGGTCCATGGTGTTTGCAGAATTGGACCATCTCGAGGACCTGAAGATAATCCGCCCTATCCAATTTTCAGACTGGGTGGTGCCAGTCATGCCAGTTATGAAACTCTCTGTTTCACTACTCTGTCCCTCACATTAAAGAATTTGCATGCCGAACTCAATCATCACCCCCTCCATTTTATAGACTGCCTGCCAGTCACAGCGTCCTGTATCCGCGGTTGGACTCAATCAGACCCGCAGCTGTCCCTAGTGCAACATATTATCCTATCTGGGGCCCAGCACCGCGACTTACCAGTGGTGCACACCAACAAGATCCCCAAATTAAACATAGAGACGGGGTCATCCTATGGGAGACATGCTCGGTGGTTCCTGAGCATGGACGCGAGCCATGTTTGTGGACCTTCACAACGGGTACCCGGGAGTGTCCAGAATGAAGATGCTGGCCCGCAGCTATGAATGGTGGTCAGGTATTGATGTGGACATCAAGAAGTTTGCCTAGCATTGTGTGGAGTACCAAAAGCACCAGAAACTGCCACCGGGGGCGCCGCTCACCCATGGTTATGGTCGGGCTGTCCTTGGTCCCGCCTCCAAATTGATTTTGCGGGCCCATTCCAGGGAGAAATGTTTCTCATCATCATGGACACCCAAATCAAAGTGCATGGAGGTCCATAAAATGCAGGCAACGACAGCTTGGGTCACCATAGCAAGACTGCGCCTATCCTTCAGCACACTGTGCCCACGGGGCGGGGGGCGGGGGGCGGGTTTTGGACAATGGAACGGCTTTTGCTGGTGCGGAGTTTGGGGCGTTCATGGCCGTGAATGGCATTCGACATGTGTGTACCGCCCTATATCACCTAGCGTGAAATGGATTAGCGGAGCGGACGGTCCAGACTTTTAAACTTGGAATGAAGCAAAAGACAGCAGGTTCCTGGGAGACTTGGCTGGCATGATTCCTCTTCCGGGGTCGCTTCGGCCAAATTACTGATGTGTCATCACCTCCGCCCCCAGTTGAGTTCAATTATCCCTGATATTGATGGGAAGATCCACCAGGACAGGACTGAGGCTGACACAGGACAAGGTATGCCTTTGTGCACATTCGCCCTCGGGGATCGGTGCACGTGCGGAACGTTTGCGAATGTGCCGCGTGGATCCCTGACATCGTCTTGGCCCAGACTGGACCATATTGGGTGCGGGCCCAAGGACGTGAATCAAATCGACGTGTGGATCATCTCTGCAGCCGCATTCTGCCAACCCGGATCCAGTCCTGATGTCCCTGCTTGGGACCGTCCACCGCTTGTATTGCCGTCTCCGACTAGTTGTCACTGTTGCCCCAGTTGTGCCAGTCATAAAGAAACCTGATTTCGGATGTCGAGGATGCTGAGATGCTAGAAGAGGTCCAGCCCAGCTCTGATTCCGACTCAGATATAGACCTGCTGCCACCGCTGGAGCCTATCACACTGACCCCGTGGCTGCCTCGTGTTCATCGGCCCCGCCCAGCACTCAGCGCAAATAGGCCGCTCCCAGGTTTGCTACATGACTCTGGATGTCGCCACGGGTGAAGAAAACGATGGGTTTCCTTGGAGCCATCCATGGAAATGGATGTTTCCACGGACTTGGAGTGGGAGGGGTGTTTCGACCCCCGTGGAAGTCACAGTATAAGGACTATCAGACCCCCCGTAACCTCCACAGAATATGAACTTCCCCAGTAACAGGGGCTGGGGTTTTCCCCTTAACAAGGTGAAACCTCACTAGTATATAAACCCCAGCCTGGGTGCAGGTTGGGGAGGGAGATTTTTCGGGGAGTGGACGTTATTGTAGATCGAAATAAACCCAGGGCAGCATTCTCAGGTCTCTGATGCCGGAATCGCGTTCGGCCGGAGAATCCACGTTGGCATCGCATTTGCAATGCTCCGCCCCCTCCAAAACGGCATACTCTAGGAGTACGCTGCACGCCGTATGGACAGTCTCAGGACGTTGCCCGAGGCCCTCCCCACGATGCTCCGCCCCTGACGGGCCGAGTTCCCGACAGCGCGGGTCTCTCATAATATTTTTTTGCAGGAACTCGGCCTGGTGGCTACGGACTGAGTCCAGCACCACCTCAGTCGGGTGAGGCCGATCCTCGGGCAGGGGGGCTTTGGCAGGGATTGGAGGCACTGGTGGGGGTTGGCGAGCCTGGCCAAAGGGGGGCACTATTTGGCAGGTCAGGCCCATGTGCGGCCAGCACCATGTTGTACGGCGCGGCCGCTGCAGATTGCCGCCGTGCGCATGCGCGACCATGGACCCAGCAATTCTCCAACTGTATCGGCAGCGAGAGCCGGGTGCCCTACACTGCCTGCCCACTGCCCCCCACAAGGTGGAGGATCGGTGGCTGTTTTGCACCATTTTTCAATCGTAAAACGCCACCCTTCCTACGCCAGCCTCAGCACTTAGTCTCAGAATCGGACAATGCAACCCCCAAGTCTTTGTTTTCTATCTTCTGATTCTACAGTAACCTGCTGCTTCTTCAGTGCTGGAGGGTCCATGATTGTCCCTCCAACTGTGAGTGCCCATGTGCTGTCTTTAATTGGACAACGAGTCTACCTCCTAGCCATTAATTGGCCAATTCCTAATTCAGGGAAAATCACCAGTGAGTTCCTGTTCTCCACACAGTGAGTCCTTCCAAGCCCATTTCAGACTTAGTGGGATCCTGAGGCTCAGAGGAACAATCCTGCCTTGTGTGTGTATTTCAATGTGTCTGTGATGTGTGTGCGTGTTCCTGTGTGTTGGTGTGTTTGTGTGTGAGTGTGGATGTGAATGTGTGTTTGAGTGTGGATGTGAATGTGTGTTTGTGCACGAGAGTGTGTGTGTGAAGAGTGTGTGTAAATATGCGTTTGTGTTTTTGTGTGAGTGGATGTGTGGGAGAGTTTGTGCATGTATGAGAGGGTGTGTATGAGTGTGCGTTTGAGTGAGTGCTGGGTGCAAGTGCACGTTTGCGAGTGAACTTGTGTGTGAGTGTTTGAATGAGTGTTGTATGTGTATTTCTGAGTGTTTGTGTGTATTCAGGTGTGTGTATGAGAATATAAATGTGAGTGTGTGAATGAGAGTCAGCTTGTGTGTGTGTGTAAGTTTAAGTTTAGGTAGCTGGAATTTAAATAAAAATTGAAGAGAAAGCATCCTTTTTACAAGCTACGGCCTCTCCATTTATTCCCTCAGCAGCATTTTAAAATTTGTTTATTTTCTCCACCTTCTGGTAGTTTAACAAATTGATGAAAGCATTGACTGCACTCCATCTGCTGTAACTTTATGTAATGACTGAACATGCCTGAACACAAACTGAATCACTCACTACCTTTTGGGTAAGGGCAAAATTAAGAGAATGAATTTCAGACCCTGCAAATATTGTTTATGTCTGATGAGTGTTTAACAACATTTCAGTTTTAAAAAGGAGAATTCTTACCTTTGGTATCATCCCCACGCTGTGAATTCTTTGTCAGATTCCGATTTAACTTCACTTTCACTGGTTTTGCAAAGAATATAGACTGTGCTTCCTGGTTGTTCTTTCTTTGCTTGCCCCTCACCATGTGCGGCAACACTGAGATTTGAGCAGCATCTCCTGTAGACTGGACTCTCCTCTTATCTGACTGGAAATTGATTCAGATCTTCGATTACGTTGTATTGATAACACTCTTCCCTCTTCACTTTCTTTTATTCAATCAAGGGGTGTGGGTGTCGCTGGCTAGGCCGGCATTTATTACCCATCCCTAATTGCCCTTAAGAGGATGGCGGTGAGCCAACTTCTTGAACCGCTATCCTCCATGTGGTGTAGGTACATCCACAGTGCTGTTCGGGAGATAACTCAGCCCATCTCTATTATTTTCCTTCGTGTGTATAAGAACAAAGAACAAAGAAAATTACAGCACAGGAACAGGCCCTTCGGCCCTCCCAGCCTGCGCCGATCCAGATGCTTTATCTAAACCTGTCTCCTATTTTCCAAGGTCTACTTCCCTCTGTTGCCGCCCGTTCACCACCTCCGCTGGTGGTGGTGCCCGGCTCTACCACCTCCACTGGAAAAGCGTTCCAGGCACCCACCACCCTCTGCGTAAAAAACTTTCCACGCACATCTCCCTTAAACTTTCCCCCTCTCACCCTGAAATCGTGACCCCTTGTAACTGACACCCCCACTCTTGGAAAAAGCTTGTTGTTATCCACCCTGTCCATACCTCTCATAATTTTGTATACCTCAATCAGGTCCCCCCTCAACCTCCGTCTTTCCAACAAAAACAATCCTAATCTACTCAACCTTTCTTCATAGCTAGCACCGTCCATACCAGGCAACATCCTGATGAACCTCCTCTGCACCCTCTCCAAAGCATCCACATCCTTCTGGTAATGTGGCGACCAGAACTGCACGCAGTATTCCAAATGTGGCCTAACCAAAGTCCTATACAACTGTAACATGACCTGCCTACTCTTGTACTCAATACCCCGTCCAATGAAGGCAAGCATGCTGTATGCCTTCTTGACCACTCTATCAACCTACGTTGCCACCTTCAAGGTACAAAGGACCTGAACTCCCAGATCTCTTGTACATCAATTTTCCCCAGGACCCTTCCATTGACCATATCGTTCCGCTCTTGAATTTGATCTTCCAAAATGCATCACCTCGCATTTGCCTGGATTGAACTCCATCTGCCATTTCTCTGCCCAACTCTCCAATCTATCTATATTTTGTTGTATTCTCTGACAGTCCTCCTCGCTATCTGCAACTCCACCAATCTTAGTATCATCTGCAAACTTGCTAATCAGACCACCTATACCTTCCTCCAGGTCATTTATGTAGATCACAAACAACAGTGGTCCGAGCACGGATCCCTGTGGAACACCACTAGTCACCCTTCTCCATTTTGAGAACCTCCCTTCCACCACTACTCTCTGTTTCCTGTTGCCCAGCCAGTTCTTTATCCATCTAGCTAGTACACCCTGAACCCCATACGACTTCACTTTTGCCATCAACCTGCCATGGGAAACCTTATATCTCTAGCTTTGCCTTAAATGAATCTTCTTTTCAGGAGATTTCACCACGGAGTTTGAGAAGCCTTTGTTAGGCTCCATTAAAGAAGATCATGAAACATGGCCATGCTCTTTCAAGTATTCAAATATGTGCTCTTTAAGAATGAGTCAATATAGTCCCGACAAAGGCAAATGTGGCTAATTATCTTTGCACATTTTAGGGGCAGCATGGTGGCGCAGTGGTTCGCACCGCTGCCTCGCAGCGTCGAGGACTCGAGTTCGATCCCGGCCCCAGGTCACTGTCTGTGTGGAGTTTGCACAGTCTCCCCGTGTTTGCGCCGGTCTCACCCCCACAACCCAAAGGTGTGCAGGCTAGGTGGATTGGCCATGCTAACTTGTCCTTTAATTGGAAAACAAATAATTGGTTGCTCTAAAATTTAAAAAACAATTAAAAAAAATAAGCCTTTGCTCATTTTAGCCTAGTGATGTTGAGTCTGAGTGGGACACCCATCTCATTGTCCTGGCTTGACAGAGCAGGAATCCCCTAGCTCTAATTGCTGAGTTTCACATTGGGGAAGAATACATTTATCAACCAATCCATTGGGAAAACTCACTCTTAAACTTTGGATATGAGTAGAAAAGGAAGTCATGACAACATTTTCAGGCTAGCACAGGATAAATATAATAAAATCATAAAGCCGTTTTTATTATAATCCCTTGCATGTACATGTCTGTTCTCTGAACAATTCCAATTTTACTTCTGAAATGAGCTCACTGGTTCCCTCTAGTGATCGCCAAGGTGTGGTTTACTCTCCTGTGCTGTGATTACATCACAGGATAAATACTGCTCAATAAAATGGATTTGGTAGTAAACAGATTCTCAATGGAAGGAGATGTCTGCTGGAAGATTATCATCCTTCATTGTAATGGGTGAGGGAATGGAGAGTTTTATTTAGCCAAGTCTGCATGATAATTACCTGAGCAGGTGAAGACAAGAGCGCAGAATCGCTGACTCCGTCTTGGGATAGGGTATACTGTCTCACACAATAGAAGTAAACAATTGAAAATAATTAGTTGCACAATTATTTGTTTATACAAGACTTTCACCTTTATACAATTTAATTTAAAATTTAAAGACCACGGTCTCAATCTCTATTTTCAATCTGAAATTTTCATACGTTTTAATCATGTAATTACGGCAGAAAATAATTTTTGGTTCACAGATGTAAATAAAATACTTGGGTGAGATATTGGAGGCACCTGTCAATCAATGCCTGATCAGAAACTATTACTGCCACATGGAACAAAATAATATATTTTTTTAAATTAAGAGTATCCAATTCATTTTTTTTCCCAATTAAGGGGCAATTTAGCGTGGCCAATCCACCTACTCTGCACATCTTTGGGTTGTGGGGGTGAGACCCATGCAGACACGGGGAGAATGTGCAAACTCCACACGGACAGTGACATGGGGCCAGCATCGAACCGGGACACTAGGGTATTGCCATGAGGCAATAATGCTAACCACAGCTCCACCGTGCCGCCCCGGAACAAACTAATAGTAACACAAGGAAACCATAAACTGAGAATTTATAAAAGCAGGTATCTGATTATATTATATTCAAATGAACTCTGAGTTACAGCTGTATGTTTTTGGATGTGTCATGTATGGTGAATCTATACTGGGTGTTAGCACTGGTTAGCACTGTGGCCTCACAGCACCAGAGATTTGGGTTCAATTCTGGCCTTGGGTTACTGTCTGTGCGGTATTTTCACTTTTTCCCCATATCTGCATGGGTTTCCTCCGGGTGCTCTAATTTCCTCCCACAGTCCAAAGGTGTGCAGGTTAGGTGGATTTGCCGTGATAAATTGCCCTTCAGTGTCCTGGGGTTATGTGGATAGGGTGGGTACTCTTTCAGAGGTATGTTGCAGATTCGATGGGCCAAATGGTCTCCTTCTGCACTGTTGGGATTTTGTGATTCTATGACTGTTGGAATGATAATGTTATGTAAATACTGAAGATAATTAGAAAATGGTGAAGTTAATGACAGAAATAAAAATGTTTGTTCAATGTTTGATGTGTGGCCTGCTAAATATCTGAGATTACAACTATCTATATGGAATTTTTTCTCTCAACTAACACTAAGTGGACAAGGATTTTACATGTAACTGGGAACATTTCTAATCAATGTTTGTAAATGTTGGACTGAACTCGATTCCATTTGCTACATTACAACATGTCCTTTGTTTATCAATTTTGCTCGACATGAACCTATGGACCCACCCTCTCATTTATTGAGCAACATTGCTCTTTTTAAAAGCCATAAAGCAAGGGACACAGCCTGCATCAACATAGTAACTACCTCAACTGTTAGCTGGCCCAGGGCTCCATGTAGAAGGCAGCACTTTTAGCACTTGCATTTTTAAATACGTTCCTTCGGATATGACACCCACATCACAAATAGAATTCAGTGCCTGTGTTTTGAGCATGGGACTAGTTTAAACCATCCACATTTCTCACCACGAGTAATGAAAAACATTGCCATCAGCCAACAGCTGACTTAGAAAAGGTTGCCAGGTTACTGACTTTGGTAAAAGAGCAAACAAACCAGTTTTCACCCAAATACATACATCTAAAAATAACACCCACAGGAGATTTGAGCTCTATGTTACAATGAGCACCATTCAACCACAGCATTGTGCCCAGTGCTGATTCACGGGGTGAATAAGGGTGATGTACCATCAATTGGACTCGAGTCGTGAAGAAGTTCCAAATATCAGGCTTTAATGAACTAGTTGTGTGCCCGGCAGTCGACTTACAGAGAAAGGCCGACTGCCGGCTGCTACGGGTTCTTATACCCCGCCTCGTAGGAGGGGCTACTGGCCTCTCGGCCAATCGGCAAGCAGTCACATGACTGACCTCAGCCAATTGGCAGAGAGACACATGACCTGCCTGAGCCAATGGGCAGCGAGTCCTCTGCACCAATGGCAGCACTACTCTGAAGTACCGTAAACCTCCTAGTCATACCACCACAAAGGGGAAAGGTCAAAATCGAGATTCGCGTCTGGTGCAAACCATTTGCGATTCACCCAGCTGGCGACTCCCAATGGCGAGTTCCAACTCTCACCCAAAATGGCGAATATATCATTCAGCCTAATTAGCGAGACTGAAGTCAAATGCAGTGGCCTCCCATCTGTTGTCTCCATCTCCACCTCCCGCTGTCTGAGGAAAGCGGGCAGCAAAATCAAACACCCCACCAACCCGGCTTATTCACTCTTCCAACTTTTCCATCGGCCAGGAGATACAAAAGTCAGAGAACACGCACTGACAGATTCAAAAACAGCTTCCTCCCACTGTTACCAGACTCTTGGATGACCCTCTTATGGACTGATCTGATCTCTTCACGCATCTTCTCTACTGAGTACATTGTGCATTTATGTATGCCCTATGATTTTTTAAAATATATTGAATGATCTGTCTGGACTATACTCAGAACAATGCTTTTCATTGTACCTCAGTTCACGTGACAATAACCAAATCCAATCCAATCCCGGGAGTCAACCGGCTTCCCAGCGAGAAGTCACACGGGCATCGTTTAGTACTCCTTTACAAAAACGTGAAGCTGGTGCAATGGCTACCAAGGGGAGGTGAGGAGGTGAGTAGCCTTTTCCATTTACCGGCATGCAGCTCAAGGGCACCAGAGCGACTGCCCCAGTATTCAGGGAGGGATGGGGGGCTCGAAGGGGCCAGATTGGGGGTTGCCCCTGAGCGGTGGAGGTGATGACCTTTGCGTCTATGATATTGTGGAGATCCATAACAGGGACAACCATAGCTGCAGCCTGTCCATCCTACCAAACACTCCAGGACAGGGCCTTGCTGCAGCTTCCCTCTTGAAAGTCAATTTCACTCCCTCTGACTGTGAGCAACCTCTAGCTTCACAGCTGAAGGCTATTTGAAATGACGGATTAGCCCTGTTTGTCGTGATAGTGCTTCACACTCCTGAACTCCCAGGTGCCTCCTCGAAGGCACAGGTGCCATTTCTGATAGGATGATTAGTGCATTGCATGTCCAGTAAACTTTGGTGCCTGAACTCTAGCAGCATCTGCACCATAGAGGCAGCTGCCAACAATCCAAAACTAAACTGCAGGGCTTACCACTGAGGATCTCTCACGGCTGATGGGTAAATGCCTGGATGACTGGAGGGCAGCTGAACAAGGCCTCCCTAATGTTCCTGGCAGAGGTCTGGGATCTAGGGCTCCTGATCTGGCTGGGAATGAGTGTGCAGAGTGAGGTTTGCCAGCACAACTGGCTTGCTGGATGGCACTCTGAGAGAAGGCGGGACAGTCATGGTAAGGGTGGGGAGGCTTGGGGGAATCGAGGGTTCCGGGATGGAAGCCCTAACTGATTGTTGTTCTCTCTCCTTCTCCAATTCTTTCCAGATGCAAATAGGGTTTCTGCTGTTAATCCACGGAGTCTGCCCTCGCTGTGATTCTTGCAACTGAGGCAGGCAGATGCTAAAGAAGGCAGCAAGGCCATTTCATGCTGGAGGTGGCACCACATGTTCAGGGGGGGCACACCCTGAAGACCTGGCCACCCATCAGGCTGAGGGAGGGGCCAGAATGGTCGGTCAACGGTGTGCCAAGGTGTACAGGCGTCGTTGGTCCGTTCATGAGTCGACATAGAGCATATGCTGCAGAAGGCGCTGCCTCAACAGAGAGGCAACAGCACTGGTGCTACATCCTTGTTGACATGGCAACCTGTGGAGAAGGAGGACACCCACTCCCGGTGAGGGCCACTGCAGCATTAAACCATTATGCCACTGGATAATTCCGGGGCTCGTGCAGACATCTGTGTGGCATATCACAATATGCCCGGGAGGTGACGGATGCTATGAATACCGGGCATCAGACTATGATTGTGAATCAGCGGACAAAAGTTAAAGTTTGTTTTTGGGCATGTTTGCCAGGGTGTTTCTTGGAGGCTGCAGTGCTGAGAATCAACCCACTCTTCACCGGCACTTTGCCTTTTTTTAGGCTTCGGGCAGTCTCTCCCTGCCAAGGCCTCATGCAAAAATATCTCTTGCTGGCAAACTGATCTCACCAGCAAGAACAGCTGTTCGCAGATCGGGGCACCATTTTGAATGGCAGTCCTGATATTCCTCTCACCCACCCTTTCAGCCCCCCACCCCCCCCACTTTATTAACATCCCCTTCAACCCCCCTACCTTGGCCCATCGAGTCTGCTCCACCATTCAATCATGGCTGATATTTTCTCATCTCCATTGTTCTGCCTTCTCCCCATAACCCCTGATCCCCTTATTAATCAAGAACCTATCTATCTCCGTCTTAAAGACACTCAGTAAATTGGCCTCCACAGCCTTCTGCGGCAAAGAGTTCCACAGATTCACCACCCTCTGGCTGCAGAAATTTCTCCTCATCTCTGTTTTAAAGGTCCCTTTAATCTGAGATGGTGTCCTCTGGTTCTAGTTTTTCCTACAAGTGGAAACATCCTCTCCATGTCCATTCTATCCAGGCCTCGCAGTATCTTGTCCGTTTCAATAAGATCCCCTCTCATCCTTCTAAACTCCAACGACTACAGACCCAGAGTCCTCAAACGTTCCTCATAACACAAGTTCTTCATTCCAGGGATTATTGAAGCTCCTCTGGACCCTTTTCAAGACCAGCACATCCTTCCTTAGATACGGCACTCAAAACTGCTCACAATACTCCAAATGGGGTCTGACCAGAGCCTTACACAGCCTCAGAAGTACATCCCTGGTCTTGTATTCTAGCCCTCTTGACATGAATGCTAACATTGCATTTGCCTTCTTAACTGCCGACTGACCCAGCACATTAACCTTTAGCGAATCATGAACAAGGACTCACAAGTCCCTTTGTGCATCTGCTTTCCGAAGCATTTCCTGATTTAGAAAATAGTCTATGCCTAGATTCCTCCTTCCAAAGTGCATACCCTCACACTTTTCCACATTGTATTTCATTTGCCACTTCATTGCCCACTCTCCTAGCTTGCCCAAGTCCTTCTGCCGCCCCCTTGCTTCCTCAATACCTGTCCCTCTAAAGATCCTTGTATCATCAATGTGAGGTATCAGCCAGTGGATTGAAGAGGGAGAAGAGGGGGTTTGGGAAATTGAGGGGTAGCAGGCGGGACTCATGCCATGAGAGAGTTAGAGGTCATCGGAGGTCATTTGTCTTCTTCCGACACTGGATGGCAGTCCTCCGTCATGCTGCCCACTGGCAGCTGCTGCCACAGCCTCCCAGTTGGTATTGCTGACCCTGCTGCTGGTCCCCAACCCCTCCGGGAGAACAGGGTGCCCCGTCTCTCATCCACTCTGTTGAGAAGCCTGGCCAGGTCGGCAACCCCAAAGTGAGGAGCAGGTCTCCACACTACCATCCTCGTTTCTTGACTGGGAGAGAGTGCTGCGGAAGCGTTTAAAAGCAGCTCCCCCTTGTTAGCCTCGAGCAGCTGAGACATGAGTAGGCGAATCAGAAGGCAAGGGAGCCAGGAATGTTGAGATTCATGTGGGGGCTCAATTTTGGAACGAAGTGCGGGTGAATACAGGTTGCGATCTCGGTATTGCAGCCGTTACGAAAGACCCCACCCAACACGCCCAAACTAACACTTTGAAATATTTTGAATGACGCCCAAGATATCTTCTAATTTGCTCCAAGGTGTATAGGATTATTCAGGTCACAGTGTTTACGCTAAAACTAACTTATTGGTTCATAAGGAGTGGGAGCTGTGATCCTGGAATTACAATGACTTTGTTACTGGTCCCACTGTGTCTCTGAGATCAACACTGCTTTTACTCTTCCACCCACTTAGGAGATGATTTACCTCTTTGCTGTGATTCTTGTGTCTGATCATTTGTTGACGTCTGAAAAAGGAACATTCATACAATTATTTTCTGATTCTCCATATCAAAGCTTAATTAAAATAATCATTAACGTGTGGTGTGTCTGCTTTTTGAAGCTCACTTGCATGTTCATATTTGCAGATGGGGCAAAACCATTTTCACCTTTGCCAGTGTGTACTGTTCTGATGACAATTCCATTTAGCAGCGCCATTTAATATAGAATTCTTTTTTAAGTCATAAGACAAAAGGTTCCAAACGGAGAGACTTTGGCAAACTGAGGAGAGGTGACCAAAAATCTGTTTGAAGAGATGGTTTATGCTTTAAAGATTGAGACAGGTTGGAGCGGAGACCTTGGCAGAGGGGATTCTGAAAAGTGAGGCAGAGACAGCAGGGAGACCTGCCACTAATTGTTTCTGGGGTTTGAGACTCATTGCAGAAAACCCAAGAAGCTTGTCTTAACTCACTATTCACACAGTGAGCATGAGAAGGACCAGGGCCGGCCCAAGGTACCGGCAACTCGGGCAGTCGCCCGGGGCGCCATGTGCTAGGGGGCGCCAGACTCGGGTCCCGCACATGCGCAGTTGGGCCGGTGCCAACCCGCGCATGCGCGGTGGCCGCCCTCCCCCAGGGCGGCCCCCTCCGCCCCCCCTCTGGCCGCCTCCCCCCTCCGTCTGCCCCGCCCCCCCGCCTTGCCCCCCCCGCCTCGGCCCCGCCCCCCCGCCTCGGCCCCCCCGCCTCGGCCCCCCTCCCCCCCGCCTCGGCCCCGCCTCGGCCCCGCCCCGGCCCCGCCCCCCCGCCTCGGACCCCCCCCCCCCGCCTCGGACCCCCCCCCCGCCTCGGACCCCCCCCGCCTCGGACCCCCCCCGCCTCGGCCCCGCCTCGGCCCCACCCCCCCGCCTCGGCCCCGCCCCCCCGCCTCGGCCCCACCCCCCCCGCCTCGGCCCTGCCCCGGCCCCGCCCCCCCGCCTCGGCCCCCCCCACCTCAGCCCCCCCCCCCCCCCAAGGGCGCTGAGGTTCAGCTTGCCCGGGGCGCCAGCAACCCTAGGGCCGGCGCTGCGAAGGACAAGGAATGTTATTAAACGTTTCCCCTTATATCGGGCAGCATGGTAGCACTGTGGCGAGCACTGTGGCTTCACAGCACCAGGGTCCCAGGTTCGATTCGTGGCTGGGTCACTGTCTGTGCGGAGTCTGCATGTTCTCCCCGTGTCCGCATGGATTTCCTCCGGGTGCTCCGTTTTCCTCCCACAGTCCAGTCCAAAGACGTGCAGGTTAGGTGGATTGGCTATGATAAATTACCCTTAGTGTCCAAAAAGTTTAGGAGGAGTTATTGGGTTACACGGATAGGGTGGATGTGGCAGCTTCAGGGGTCAGTGCAGACTTGATGGGTCGAATGGCCTCCTTCTGCCCTGAATGTTCTATATTGGACATCCGAGGCTGTTTTCAAATCATCACTGTCCTGACTGAGACGAACTAAATATAAACTCAGCCCAGACTAACAAGGTTGGGAGTTGCCTTCCTTCACCATAGTCTGACACAGACCAATGTTTTTACCAGTTGAGCTCTCAGAGAAATCAGAGCTCTGTGATGATTGTGATCTCAGTGCATGTCTTGGAATTCTCAGAATCTGGTTTTCTTCTAGATTTTATCTTTGACAAACTTATGTGAGGAATCATTTTCGTTGAGATAATTTCATCATTAGCAGCAGACTCAGATTCACTGCCATTCTCCTTTGATGTGTGATTAATTTCTTACTCTGAATCATGTAATGCCAATAGGTTTCCTGAATTCCCACATGTCATGCCATTGGTATCTCATGCACTATAGCCTTGGACACAGTGGGTGGAATTCCCCGCTCCCCATGCTGGGTGGGAGAATCGCGGGAGGGCCGGGCGACTCACGACACGCCGCCCTGGCACCCCCCGCGATTCTCCCACACCCCGCTCGGAGAATTGCCGCTCGCCGTTTTTCACGGCGACCGCCGATTCTCCGGCCCGGATGGGCCGAGCGGCCTGATGTTCCCGACCTGTTCACGCCGGCAGTAACCACACCTGGTTGCTGCCGTCATGAACATTAAAAAAAATAAAAATTTAGAGTGCCCAATTTTTTCCAATTAAGGGGCAATTTAGCATGGCCAATCCACCTATCCTGCACATCTTTTGGGTTGTGGGGGTGAAACCCACGCAAACACGGGGAGAAAGTGCAAACTCCACACAAACAGTGAACCAGGGCCGGGATTCGAACCCGGGTCCTCAGCGCCGTAGGCAGCAATGCTAACCACTGTGCCACCATGCTGCCCGCCGTCATGAACATGGCGCCAAAACTTTGTTTGTGGCTTGTGTGGGGTGGAGAGGGGAGTGAGCACCACGGCCATGCTCGGGAGGGGACTGGCCCGCGAGCGGTGCCCACCGATCGTCGGGCCGGCGTCGCCAAGGGATGCATTATTTCCCCTCCGCTGCCCTGCAAAATCAAGCCGCCACGTCTTGAGGGGCAGCGGAGGGGAAGACGGCAACCGCGCATGCACGGGTTGGAGCCGGCCAACCTGCGCATGCGCGGCTGACGTCACTTAGGCGCCGCCATCGCGTCATTCTCAGCGCGCTGCCTTGACGCAAGCATCAAGGCCCGGCGGCCGAGATTTACGGAACGCCGCTCCTAGCCCCCTGGCGGGTGGTGAATAGGGTGTGAGGAGCGGCCTCCGAGTTCGAGTTCAATCGGCCGAGTTCACAACGGCCTTCCCGATGCCGCGCAGAATCGGAGAATTCCGCCCAGTGATCGCGGGTGAAGTTACAACCTTCGGTCCTACCAAATCTTCCCCCAAAAGTAAATCAACTCCTTCCACAATCAATTTCTTAACCAATACTCAACCTGACACTATATCACACTCCGTTTGAACCTTTTGCAATGAAACTGTGATATAATCTCCACTTATCCCATTCACTAATACCTTGGCTTTCAAAAACTCTCTGAAGGGAAAACCAAATCCTTCTCCGGTAAGAGAATTTGAGTAGCCCCTATGTCCCTTAAAATAGTTATGTGTTTGGCTACATCAGTTGATGAAAATGGGGTGACCTTCCCCTTGGACAAAAACCTATGTATCTCTCATCTACCTCATTCATCATACCTGCTCCCACAGCAGTGTTTACCTCATGTCTCCTAAGTATAGTTAGATTTATAGTTTGCCCTGTAGTATTCTCCACTTTTGTTCCCTTTTCAGAATCCTCCTAATGAACCCCAATCAGTCCTATGGGCTGTCCTTGCAACTTCCAATATGCTGAGCAAACATGCCCCATCTTATTACAATGGAAACACCTCGGCCTTCAAATCTCACCTTCACCCTCAGTACTTTCCTTCCTGGTCTGAGGAGATCTTGAAGCATTCCCGGCTATCCATTCCTTACCTTGGCTACCTGCCTTTCTTTAACTCTTCCACTTTCTAACCTTTTCAAAATTATGGAGTGATGGAACAAAGGTTTAAATCGATAGATTTGCTCATAATCGTCAGCCATCATTGCTGCTTGTCTAGCGGTCTTCACCCTCTAGTCTTCAACATTCTGGTCTTATCACAGAAGATAGGGAATTCTTAAATTCCTCAAAGAGAATTACCTCTCAGAGCCTCATAGGCAGTTTCAACTCCCAATGCTTGTATCCATCCATTAAAATTGTTCTGCTTAATCCTTTCAAATTCGGCATAAGTCTGTCCAGTCTGCCTTCTTAAATTCCGAAACTTTTGATTATGTTTTGGGAACCAATTCATATGCACCCAGAATAGCCTTTTTCACCTCATCATAATCCTTAGACAACCCCTCTGACAGGGAAGCATAAGCTTCCTGTGCCCACCCCATCAATTTATTTTACATGGATAATGTCCACTTTTCTTTTGACCACTCCATTTGCGTTGCCACTTCCTCAAATGCCCCAAAAAAGTGTTCTACTTCTTTTTCTTCAAACCTTAGGAGGGTCTGTATAAATTTAAATATATCACCACTGGGTTTGGGTCTAGGATTAAGCTCCCCTCTAGCTCCTGACCCCTTTTAATTTCCAGTATGTTAAGCTGGAACTCTCTCTCTAATGCTTTTTACTCTCTCTTTAATTTCAACCTCCCCATTTTAATTTCCATTTGAAAAGCTGTATCTTTTTCTATGTGCTGCATTTTGTTACGAGTCCCTGGGCAAGTGCATGGTCAATTCCAGCCCCACAGACCCCGGACCTCTCAACAAATGTGAATTAACAAAAGATTCTTTAACCTTTTACTGCTCCAATGAGTTACAGACACCAGATTTGTAAGTAAAACATTAACAAATTGTTTATTAATAATAGGAGGAAAAGATGAATATATATAAATGAATAACAGAACAATGGTCTACCAGTCTACCTATTCCCAAAACCCCATTCCCACCCTCCACCCAACACACACAAGACAGCCACATGGTGAGGGTAAGAGAGGATAAAAAATGGGGATTAAAGGAGAAGTTTTGAGATGACTCTTTGCTGCTGCGGTTGCAGCCTCTGGGAAATAGATTTACTGAAGAGTTCCAGGTCGGTGGAACTCCACCATTCCAACACCAGATGGAGCTTTACACAGGATTCAGGTCAATGCACTTCCAACCTTCCACCACCAGATGGAGCTTCTGCCTTCTTGAGATATTACCAGGCTTTAAATTTCAGAGTTTGGAGGTCTTTTGTTTGCTTGATTTCTGTGCACAAATGCTGGGTGTATTTTAAAGAAAGGTATCAGTTTGTGCTCTTCCTAGCCTTCCAGAGACAGGATTAAAAGGTTAAAGACCCGGTAAGTGACTGCTTGTTTTCTTACTCCAGAAGCCTTCTACAAACTTAAATGCTGCCTCCACACGAGGAGAGCCTGGAGGGTTTAGATATCGCCTGGCCAATGGAGAAAAAGAGCAGCAGAGAGAGAAAGTGCCTTCCATCTGTGACCTGGCTGAAACTGTCTCAGAACTCAAGACAAAATGGAGCTCTTCAGATGACTTGCCTTCATCCCCGGAAGATTCCGAATAGCTCCATCAATCACAGGCAACAATAGGATATGGCTGAAAATGATACATTCACCGATTTGCTGCTTGCCAAGTCAATTAAATCAACATCCTAGGTTCTGCCACGGAATCCAAAGGGGTGTCTTGGCCTAGTCCATTAGAACAGGGGTGTTCAGTGTCCAAAAACTGTAATTTAAACAGAGATCCCAAAGAGTACAGTAATAGTGTAGCAGCTAACCCAGAAGACTGTAGGCAGCAGGACGGGAATAAAAAGGGAACACAGGACAGACGAAAAGGTTTTACAATAATGTCATCACAATTTTCAATTGTTTCATTTGTGACTGCATTTCAGCTAATTCTACAGATTGTTGCCAAGACCCAGGTTTGTGTCTGGCATCTCTTTCAAATTTAAATGCTGAACAATCGCCTCGGTTATCTCTACCTTCGTGGCTTTAGCTGGCACCTCTATTTTTAATTCGCCTGCCTATGCGATTACCTTGTCTTTTGGAAGCCCTTTCAAATAAACCAAAGACAAGTCATCCACCTGAAGGGAAACATTAGCAGTTTCCAGGGCCTTCTTGTCATATTACTACAAACCAGGGGTGAAATTCTCCCCTACCCGGCGTGGCGGGGGGGGGGTCCCGGTGTAGCGGAGTGGCACCAACCACTCCGGCGTCGGGCCTCCCCAAAAGGTGCGGAATTCTCCGCACCTTTAGGGGCTAGGCCCACGCCGGAGTGGCTCCCGCTCCGCCGATGGCGCCAACAGCCTTTGGCGCTGCGTCAGGGTTGGCTGAAAGGCCTTCGTCGACCCGCGCATGCGCCAGTGCATCAGCGGCTGCTGACGTCACCACCGGAGCATGCACGGTGGAGGGGGTCTCTTCCGCCTCCGCCATGGTGGAGGCCATGGTGGTGGCGGAAGAAAAAAAGTGACGCCGCGGCACTGGCCCGCCCGCCGATTGGTGGGCCCCGATCGTGGGCCAGGTCACTGTGGGGGCACCCCCGGGGTCCAATTGCCCCGTGCCCCACCAGGACTCCGGGAGCCCACTCGCGTCGCCAATCCTGCCGGCAAAGAGGTGGTTTAAACCACGTCGGCCGGATTGGCCTGTCAGCAGCGGGACTTCGGCCCACCGCGAGCTGGAGAACCGCCGCGGGGGGCACGCCGATCAGCGGGTCGTGATTCCCGCTGCCGCCGATTCCCAGGTGCCGGAGAATTCCGGCCACAGTGGGGGCGGGATTTACGCCGGCCCCGGGTGATTCCCCGACCCTGCGGAGGTTCAGAGAATTCTGCCCCAGGTGTCTCTTTTCAATTTATACTGTAACCCAAATGTTGCCATCTACTGTTCCAAAGATCCCGGACGAGCCCCAAAATGTTATTATGATCCCCTGGGCTAGTGCGCAGTCAATTGAAATGAAAATGAAATGAAAATCGCTTAATGTCACGAGTAGGCTTCAATGAAGTTACTGTGAAAAGCCCCTAGTCGCCACATTCCGGCGCCTGTCCGGGGAGGCTGGTACGGGAATTGCAGCTCCACTTGACCCGGAGTGACAGCACAATTGAAGTTAATAAAGAATTCTTAGAAATCACCTGGAGTCTTTGATCCTTAGCTGTCCAATAATTACAAACCTCAGGTTTGTAAAGTCAAACACAATGAATTTTATTAATAACAATAACTATACTTAAATATGTAGTAAATACAACAGGTTAACTATTATTTAATTCATAATCTCCCCCCCCCCCCGTAAATTATACACACAAACAAGACAGACAAACAGACACAGAGGGGAAAAGAGGGGTGTAAAAATAATAAGTAAAAAGGATATGAATCTTTGTTTCAGATGGTTGTCTTCTCGCCCACCTTCCTTCAATCTAGGCTTTCGGTTCGAAATTTCTGCCTTCAGTCTGTAATACATTTCGCTCTAGATTCATTCAGGTCTCTGCAGTTTCTGAAATAATGAGACCCGGATTCCCTACCCTGCTGTACCTATTTTCTGGTGGGGGGCGCCCACCGGCAGCAGGATCCTCCTTCTCATCAGCCGGCCAATGGAGTTTCCCACTGTGGGCAACCCCATGCCGTCAGGAAATCCGTGGGTGTGAGTGAGCTGCAGGCAAAGCGGAAGATCCCGCTGATGGAGAATCCAGTTTCAAAAATATGCAGTTATTCTGGTGAAAACAAGAACGAGAGAGAGTGGGAGAGAGAGAGCAGCTCCTTTCCTCTGAGTGTTCAGGACCTGACGGTGCTTTCTTAGTTCTCTGAAAAATGACCCCACTTGGGTAGAATCCAATCACCGCCTGCTATTGGGCAGAATACGGCCTTTTGGCCAATTCATTGGTCTCCAGCCAAACAATCAAACTGAATCCCACCGACCTCTGGGTGCCACAAAGTCTGAGTTCTGCTGTTGAAAGGCTCGCAGAGTGTACTATATTGTAACGTTTGTGTTTCTTTCTTCTCTACTCAACTTAAAGATATATGTTCATTAAACATCCATGGATCAAAATGATAATGGCAAGAATAAAGAATTGAGAAATAAGTGAATCCACATTAAGGGCCTTACAATGTATAAAACTGGAATAATTTCTAATTTGTAAGCTCTTTGTATCTTTTTCTCTCTTTCTGTTACCTGCACTTATGGAGCAGAAAAACTGTATGATAGTGGTATAGTCAGACACATGTTGGAGTAGTGTATTGCTTTGAGTCAAGCAGCTGTTACACACCATACACAGTGTTGTTTCTCAGTCTGGAACTGCAAATGTAGTGACACAGCTGCTATTGCCATGGCCCCTAATACCTTCAAGGCATGCACAGAAACTAAATAAGTTTCCACTGAGAGTTGGGAAAAGAGGGGTGTCGTTTCTGGGCTGTTCCTGACATTTACTAGAAGCTGACTCAAAGTACAGTATTACTGACAGAAATGGAAGATCCCCACCTCTCCTGCTAGACACCCTTAGCTTAGAGATATCAGGGAAAGAACACACCAAGAACACACTCAGTAAATTCAAGTCACTCCGATGTGTCGTCGTGTTGAATCATTGTTCATGGTCAAGGCTTAGCCTGTAGCTTCCAGTCATAGGAATCAATCAGGTCACTTCAACTTGCTCCCTGTTTCCATTAGATGCAACAGTTGATGTCCCCTATGATTAATGTACTGCATGTGGCTGAGATTGCAAACTGTCAAGATGTTCTCGCCTTTTCACAAGGTGGAATGGATTCAAACACATAGTGTGGCATAATATAAAACACTGCTCCAGCAGCTACTGTGTTCATGGTGTAAACATGAAGGTTTGGTTGAAGCACATTTGTTTCATGTAATTCATGATGTCAGCAGTTCACTCCCTTGATTAGATCAGACTGGCATCCATTACTCTCTGTTTAGTATCTTAATGTGAACAATGCGATCTGATACCAGTTCAACACAGAAATGTGGGAATGCAGAGCTTTATGTGATTTATGAGAAGACAATTTAGATTACAGTCAGGAACCCTGAAGATAAACAGATATTTATCCATATATCAATGTAAGTGGAATTTCAGCTCCAATTAATGCTTTCAGTGTAATTCTTATCAAAGTGAGAGAGTATAAGTAATAAAGTAATATGACAGATTAATACTAATTCAAAAGCTTGCATTGAAATTACCTGCATGTATTGTGTGACGGCATTTTGCATACGAGGAGTTCAAGGTAAGGAAGATTTTTGAACTTTTCAGATCCAACAGCTACATAGTACTGTCCGCTTTCTAACTGAGCGCCACAGTTTATTAACTGTCCGTCCATTGCACAGAGCCTGAAAAAATAAGTCAATTTTCGTTGAGTCTGAAATGAGCCTGAATGATTTATCACTGCAATATATTTTTCAAAACTTCATAACTTAAGAATGGACAATAATGAAGAAGAATATTTATAGTATTATTCATTCCAGTGTTCCTTTGCACAGGTTTAAGTGGTTTCAAAGGTTTTTGGTTTCTCTTACTGATCATTTAAAGAGTCTAGATAAGTAACACTTTTCTATCCTTGTAGTGAAGTGACTTTTTTAACTTTTACAAGTAATGAACGAGTTAATGATTTTTTTGGGAAGCTTTTGTTTCACACATCCTTCTATCACTCTAGGATTCATTGGTTTGGTATAGTGTATAGTGGGTGAATGGGCATGGGAGTGTCATAGTTGGCATGGAGACGTGAGGGACGACAGGGGTGCACGGAGTACCATAGATTAGAATGGGGGCATGAGGGGCCAAGAATGATTGGTGGTGTGTCATAGCCTGGCATGGGGGCATGAAGTGGCATAGATGGGGCACAAGGCCGAAGGGCCTGTTCTGTGCTGTATTTTTCTATGTTCCATGTAAGTAGTTTGTAGGGGTGGGTGGGTGTGAGGGTGAGTTCCTTTGTGCCTTTATTGTAACCGGGATGAAGTCCCACAGCTCTGAGGTGGGCCTTTTCAATAACCGGCCTCCGACATCTCCTGTGGCTGCCTCTAAATTCCTTCCCAGGTTGGCTGGCCTTCCTCCAGCTCCCCCTACCCTGGCAGTGAAGATAACCCGTTCAAGGGGTGGGCAGGCTGAGCTGAGAATTTTCCCAACTCCTGTTACCCACTTCAACGATGAAAGTTTTGGCCAAAGAATTCTTACTGCCAGACCTGCCAAGAATATATTTCCTATTACTGTGTTAGTTCCAATGCAAATAATACACAATAATACTGACCAATGCATAACATACTTAATTATACTACATCTGGATATATCAGCACTTCCACAATATATGAGATTTGGAAGGGTGCAGGCAGCAAACAAGGTGTCAATCATGTGCAATTTTTCAATAGCACCCACCTTCGGACAGCTCCAGTTCGGATGTTTGCTTTTTCAGTTATCATGGCAAGTATCTTATCCCAATTTGTCATCACATGCTTGGGAATAATTAATCGAAAAGGTGGATTCAGCAGATCCCCGTTCCTAAAAATACTAGAAAAGCAGAATTTTTGTTCATAGTGGCACAAAACAAGCTACATGTTTCCTCCATGGAAAGATTTCTGTAAATGCTCCGTATAAAAGTCCATTGGATCACTAGGTGCTGCACCCTCCATTACTCCCCCATTTCATTATTCCACTGCTCACTGTAAAATCTCATCATCATGGACTAATTGAAGCCACCCTGCCCTGCCTGTCTCCTCACCCACTCCTTATAGTGTCATCTCATTAATTCAGTTGGGTCTTTTGGGGCACCAATTGAGATTGAACAAAATAACAGGCGGATTTTTCCATTCTGGAGACCAAATCTGGTGCCCGGTGGGAATGTTGATGCGATTCCTGCTGGGCAGCTAGTTGGGTGGACACGCACAATCTTCTGTTTACCAGCTCATTAATTACGTATCTGCGGGGTGCTCAGTGAATCTCGGGATGGGGGCGAGCAGAAAGTCACCCGTTGTTACTTCATGGGGTCAAAGGGCCTGGCACCACATTTAAATAGAACTCAGATGGACAGTCGCTCACTGCAGACCAGGAGCTCCACATTACTCCTCCAGAGTCCTTGTGGCCACAGCTCGTACTGGGGAAGCTCGCATGTTTGAGCAATCAAATCCCAGGACTAATGAGGCCGCCTCTGGCATTGCCTTTCACTCAGCTCTAAATAAGAGCACCACTGGTGATACACCCAGTGTCAGCCAATGCTTGCCTGTGCAGGGTCCATGTTTGCCAGCATCTTGTTATTGTACAAAACTCTGCAGCGCCACAGAGAGGAGAACATAACTGAGCATCATTGACATCAAATTGCTTCATAATTATTAGGCTTTCCCTTTAGTTAGCCATTTGTGCTGACCTTGAACTCCACCCATCCAAAAAGACCCTCTTCACACCTCATGGGATCTCAGTGACTGACTAACATCCTGGTCAAGGTCAGTTTGGAAAAATGGCGCTCGTTACCTACCAAACTCATTCCTTCCCCCATCACCACAGACCAATCCAATATCACCATTCCTCTCTCCTCTGTCACCCTTGAACCTCCCATGTTACACTGGAGCCTATCACGATCCACCAACATAGGTCTTCCTTCCTCTCAGAGTTGACAGTCATGACTGTCCCCATGCCCATGCTGACCCTGCACCCTCCTGACGTCCGAGCCATCTGTCTTGCCTTCCTTTGTGACCCATCAGATGATACCTTCATCTGCCACACTCTCACCCTGGATCTGCTACCCTATCACATCCCATTAATAATAATAGCTTATTGTCACAAGTAGGCGTCGATGAAGTTACTGTAAAAAGCCCCTAGTCGCCACATTTCGGCGCCTGTTACGGGGAGGCTGATACGGTAATTGAACCCACGCTGCTGCCTTGTTCAGCGTTACAAGCCAGCTATTTAGCCCAGTGTGCTAAACCATTACCCCCTCTGACTGTGACTGTTCCCACCTATCACCAGTACCCTTAGTTCTCCCAGCAGGACCTCACCATTGACACCACCAACCCAGCTCTCTAACTCTCCCCACCCCCTCCAGCCCTTCAGAAAACACTCCCCTCCCTTCCCCGGATACTCTCCCTACCTAGTTCATCGGGGAGGGATGCTCCAGTCCCAGATATTCCACCTGGCCTTTCTTTGTAGTGTGTGATCTCATTTAAGCCCTGCCATAGACGCCGTGGGTATGTGTCGCTGGTCTGGGACTCTAGTTTGATCCAGTATTGTCTTTTGGCATCCCTGGTGGCTTACTTGGATTTCTTATATAGGTCAGGGTCACCAGACTTGAACGCCTCCGTCTGAGAGTTCAGCAAGGAGTGGACCCTTTGGTTGAGCCCAGGTTTCTGATTGGGAAACACCTGCATTGTCTTCTTTGGTACACAGTCTTTGACACACTTACTGATAAAATTTATGACGGTGGTTGCGTACTCGACCAGGTTACAGGGCAGCCCAGTAGCACAGTGGTTAGCACAGTTGCTTCATAAATCCAGGGTCCCAGGTTCGATTCCCGGCTTGGTTCACTATCTGTGCGGAGTCTGCACATTCTCCCCGTGTCTGCGTGGATTTCCTCCGGGTGCTCCGTTTCCTTCCACAGGCCAAAGACGTGCCGGTTAGGTGGATTGGCCGTGCTAAATTGCCCTTAGTGTCCAAAAAGGTTAGGTGGGGTTACTGGGTTACAGGGATAGGGTGGCGGTGCGGGTTTAAGTGGGGTGCTTCTTTCCAAGGGCCGGTGTAGACTCGATGGGCCGAATGGCCTCCTTCTGCACTGTAAATTCTATGATCTATGAGCAGCCGTGGACTTGAATATGAACCAGTACGCAGATTCCAAGCAGTTATGGAGAACGTCCTCTGATGCCTCGTACCAGCACTGCACGGTTTTCTTGACTGGTTCAGCATGCTTGAGTTGCTGTTTGTAAGCCGGAAGTAGGAGTACTGATTTGTGCTCAGATTTGCCAAAGTGTGGTCGGCGAACGGAGCGGTAGACACCTTTGATACTGTGTGTAGCTGTGACCCATGGTGTTTGCACCTATGGTGGGGCAGGAGGTATGTTGATGGAGTTTGGGTACAACCTTCGTGAGGTTGGCCTTGTTGAAGTCTCCAGCCACGATTGTCAAGGCTTCAGGTTAATTTGTTTCTTGGTTGTTGGTGGTGGAGTGTAGTTCCTCAAATGCTTTCTTCACTTCTGCCTGGGGTGGGATGTTGACAGCTGTGATAAGTACACAGGTGAATTCATGTTGGAGGTAGAAAGAGCGACACTTCACGGTCAGGTATTCTAGGTCTGGTGAGCAGTGGCCACCATGAGGTGTTGATGAGGAGGCACAAACCCCCGCCCTTCAACTTGCCTGAGGCCATTGTGCGGTCACCATGGATCGAGAAGCCTTCGGGTTGGATGGCGCAGTCTGGTGTGGTCAAAGTAAGCCATGTCTCGGTGAAGCAGAGCACACAGCAGTTCCTCACTTCTCTCTGGGAGGTTTGTCCAGCATTGAGGTCATCCAGCTTATTCTCAATCACTTGGAAGTTCACCAGGAGTATGCTGGGGAGAGGATTCTTGAAGCCGCGTAATTTAAGTCTCACCTTCAGTTCATTTTCCTTGCTTCCTGGGTCAGCGTCTGCTCTTGAATGGGAGGGCTGGATTTCCTAAAGGTAGGTGGTTATGTTCGGAGGGGCCGTGGATGATGGTGGCAGTGTCAGGTTCACTGGAGGGGGTTGTACATGGGTTGGTCTGGTCTCGTGGGTCGGCGAGGTCGGGTTCACCCTCCGGTGTGGTTGGGCAGGTATCTGTGGCTCAGGCATTCCCGCTTCACTGGCGAGGCCTCGCGCCCCCGTGGTCTAATCATGCTGAGATTGGTCTTGGTGGTGGTGGTACTTCAGGATGATGGGCAGGCTGAAAACTACATGGTAGAGTCAGGTCATGTGGTCGGAGACTGGAGGGAGCAGTCACGTGGTCAGACTCCGGAGTGGGCCTAGTCAGGTCTACGCGGGGAAAGGATGCAACAGTTCACCTGGAGCAGGTAAGTCACAGAGTTTTTGGTGGGTCCTCGCACGGTCGCTGGGTAGGTAGGCCTCAGTGTAGAACTTCACCGGGCAGCACGGTGGCCTAGTGGGTTAGTCCTGCTGCCTCACGGCGCCGAGGTCCCAGGTTCGATCCCGGCTCTGTGTCACTGTCCGTGTGGAGTTTGCACATTCTCCCCGTGTCTGCGTGGGTTTCGCCCCCACAACCCAAAAATGTGCAGAGTAGGTGGATTGGCCACGCTAAATTGCCCCTTAATTGGAAAAAATAATTGGATAATCTAAATTTATAAAAAAAAAAGAAAGTGTAGAACTTCACTCCACAACCCCCTCAAAAATCTGACCCAGTTCCTTCACCCACTTCCTTAAACCTCATCCAATGCAACTTGCTCCACCGACACAAGCTGAATCTACGGGCGCGATTTACTGGCCGTGATCTGCCGGAATCTCGACGGGACAGGGCCGGTAAATTCCAGGAGAGGCCACTGCACTGTTAAGTTTTCTTTTGTCGGGCAGCACGGTGGCCTAGTGGTTAGCACAGTTGCCTCAGGGCGCTGAGGTCCCAGGTTCAATCCCGGCTCTGGGTCACTGTCCGTGCGGAGTTTGCACATTCTCCCTGTGTCTGGGTGGGTTTCACCTCCACAACCCAAAAATGTGCAGGGTAGGTGGATTGGCCACGCTAAATTGCCCCTTAATTGGAAAAAATAATTTGGTAATCTAAATTTGAAAAAAACGTTTTTAAAAAAGTTTTCTTTTGTCTACCCTTTTACTGTGAGTGCTCAGGGAAATCAATATTTATAAACATGACAGAATACTGTACAGGTACTGACTTAGGATTTGGCTGCACCTGACGTTCTGTGTATAAATTTAGCACCTATCCAGATTTGGAGTAAATGAAATGTGTGTTTTTATTTTTTTTCATGGAATCGGAGCTATAATAATGAGATAAGAGGGATTTCGCAGGTGTACCACATAGAGCAGAGAATATAATTGAAGAAATGTGTGCATAATAGTTTTGGTACTAAATTGGCAAAATCAGTGATGTCGGAATTTTGTTGGAGGAATATGGCACCAATGCAATCTTATGCCAGCATTACACTGACAATTTCCAGAACGTTCTGGGCCATGGCATTGGTAAGGTTGTGGATTTGATCCTTTGTGTAAGCTGGTTCATTGCAGGGAAAACAAATAACAAGAAAAGGTTCTTAATCAATGCTGTTCTGTGTACGCTATTCATATTACATTTGCATCAACTCTCTCAAACTTGGTTTTCTGAGGAAGGTGAAAAAAATCGATTGTCCTAAATCGATTGTCCGATAAATTTTATGATTGATTATAGTAAACTTGAAGTTCTTTCTTTGAAATTGATAATCTTCTGGATTTACAGTATTACGGAGATATCAATGATAGGAAATAGATCAGATGACTGAGTTCCGTCATTAATATTCAAAAATGGGCACGCCTATTCAATCACCCCCCATAGGAAGTTCTAGAAAAATGGGGAGGCTGAGAAGGATTGTGCAGAGGGAGAGGAGGGAGGGATTGAATCCCTATACTGTAGTCCAGAAGGAGGACATTTGGCCCATCAAGTCTGCGCTGACCCTTCGAAAACGCCACACTATCTCGGCCCAGTCCCCAGCCCTATTCCTGCAACCCCATCCGAAGGGGGAATTTAGCATGGAGAATCTACCTAACCTGCACATCTTTGAACTGTGGGAGGAAACCAAAGCACCCGGAGGAAACCCATGAAGACACGGGCATAAAGTGCAAACTCCACACAGACAGTGACTTGAGATCGGAATCAAACCCAGATTCCTGGCGCTGTGAGGCAGCAATGCTAACCAATATGCCACTGTGCCTTGATGGGGAGTGAGTGGAGGGTGAGGAGGGCGTGGGGTGGAAGGGAATCTGGCAGAGTGCTGCTTACCAAATTTCTAACCTGCATCTTGAAGGTGGCAGCCAATGGATAGTAAATGCCTAAAAATCCAGCCAGCTAGGATCAAATAAACTATGTAATACTTACTGAATTATACATGGTATTGGAATGTATTTCCTCCATCGAGCAGAGACGTTTATTCTGTTGGAATAAACAGCCCTCACCTGAAAACAAATTGAATGGGGAAGTATATTTTAATTGTTGAAATAAAAAAAGGAAATGCTGAGTTAGGTCAGCAGATTGGGCAGCATCTGTGGAGAGAAACCAAGCTAACGTTTTGAGTCCGCATGACCCTTCTACAGAACTTAAAAGCAATAGAAATGTGATGATTTATATACTTGGAGAGAGGAGTGCAGCAGAGTGGAAAGTCAGCAATAGGTCAGAGTGAAGGAGAGATTGACAAAGATGTCACGGACATCAGCTTTTAAGAATTGAATTCAGTTTGGTTACCTTGGTTCATTTATTTTTCAGATGCTTGTCTAAGATCAAGAGAAATATTGATGGCTGAGCGAGGGTGGTAAAGATATTAGGGAAGACAAAGTGAAACAGGAATGAATGGTTAGGCGGCATGAAGTTTGGGATTTTCATGAACGGAAGATGGACAGTGGCGTGCACACTTTCTGCATCTGTTGGGAAAGCACTCAGAAAATGTATTTCCTTGTCGTGGAGGGAATTTGGAGGGGAGGAAAAGAGGACAGAAACTGACAACATTACACTTCTGCCCCTCCTGACCCACAAGGTACTTGTGAAAACATATAAAATGGTTAATTGGCACATTGCTTCGAGCCATATTTGACTCAAAATATTAACTCTGTTTCTCTCTCCACAGGCTCTCCAATCCTGCTGACTTTTCCCGCAGCCTTTCTATTTTTAACTTCAGATTTGCAGCATTTGCTGTGTGGTATTTTTACTTTCTGTTTCTTAGTCAGTTGCCTGGGCCTCCTGTAAATAGCCTTGCTGCCTTCAGCTTCCAACAGCAAGTTGGAGATGGCGCACGCGTTAGTGAGGCCTGGGTTAAAATAACAAGAACGGGATAGCACATAGAATATGGAACATAGAACAGCCAGTGCAGAAGGAGGCCATTTGGCCTATCGAGTCTGCACCGACCCACTTAAACCCTCACTTCCACCCTATCCCCGTAACCCAATAACCCCTCCTAACCTTTCTGGTCACTGAGGGCAATTTATCATGGCCAATCCACCTAACCTGCACGTCTTTGGACTGTGGGAGGAAATCAGAGCACCCGGAGAAACCCACGCAGACACAGGGAGAACGTGCAGACTCCACACAGACAGTGACCCAGCGGGAAATCGAACCTGGCGCTGTGAAGCCATAGTGCTATCCACTTGAGCTACGGTGGTGCAGTGGTTAGCATTGCTGCCTCATGGTGCCGAGGACCCAGTTTTGATCACGGCTCTGGGTCAATGTCCATTTGGAACTTGCACATTCTCCCCATTGATGCACCATCAATCGGACACGAGGCGAGAGGTAGTTCCAAACGACAGGCTTTAATACACTAGATATGTGCCCGGCAGTAGACGTACAGAGAAAGGCCGACTGCCAGCCGGTAGGGGTTCTTATACCCCGCCTTGTAGGCGGAGCTACCTACCTCTCAGCCAATCGGCGGGGAGGCACATGACTAGCCTCAGCCAATTGACAGAGAGTCACATGACTTGCCTGGGCCAATAGGCAGCGAGTCTTCTGCACCAATGGCAGCTTGGTTCTAGGGTACTGTAATCTCCCCAGTCATACTACCACATTCGTGTCTTGTGGGTCTCATCCCCACAATCCAAAAATGAGCTGGGTAGGTGGATTGGTCACACTAAAATTGCCCCTTAATTGGAAACATTTAAAAAAATGACAAGAACATCCCACATGACATCATCAGGATGTGACTTAACTGGTTAAATTAAGCCTGCATTCATCCAGGATACGCAGATTTCCTCTTCCTGAATTCAGATCACCCCCCATACATGAATGCATTGGGAATAAGTTGCAATTCTGACATCCTATCCCACTCTGGGGGGGGCTAAAATGAACTCTGAATATTACCCCTAATGATTTAAACATGGATACAAAAATGAGGAAGAGCACAAGGGGTGGAGATTTGGCGATAATATTAAGTGAATATTCGAAGAAGTAGAATCCTTGAATGCCAGTGCAATACAAGTGAGTAGCAAAAGATTAGGTCCATTTACGCACAGGGCTGCGACTTCGCTTTGGGGGCTGACCTGGGATTTATGGAGGCGGCTCCTTTAATTGGTCCAACAAAGGCAGTTAGGTGGTCTCTCAAAGCTGGAAGTCCAATAAAGGCCTTGAGTAAAGGGTAAGTAACTGAGAGGGCATTTCGACGTTGAAGTTTAATAGCAATTTGAATAAAAAACAGAAAAGGCAGCCGGATCACCACTGAGTAGGAGGTGGGGGGGGGGGGGGGGGGGGGGGGGGGGTGAGAGGACAATCCCTCTTCCCAAGCAGGCAGGGAGGGCCTGTCGGGCTGCCCTGAGCACTGACTCCCTGAGCTGCCCAGTGTCTCTCCCCAGACGATACAACTGCCCCTGTTGCAGGGGAACTGGAAGCCGAATGAAAAATCCAGGTTAGCATCAGTGCTCTTAACAAGGCTCAGTAGCCCAACTCATGCGGATTGGGAGCCTGGTCAGGCCCTGAACCTGTCTCCCTTAAAATGACTGGTGCCGGCTCTGGTATCTGGAAACTAACACAGCAGTCAGTGCCAGTCCCACTCTGTGGGGCTGGAAAACTGTTCCAAGAGAGTTCATCTTCAGTGCTGATCTTGTTAATTTAGCATTGGCATGGTAACAATTGGTGCGACTGAACAAGTTGGTTTTAAGTAACATTCCTGAAACAGAGCAGGTTACAATATTAGAGCTTGATAAAGATCTGTGGACTCTCGGCAAGTGATTTCCTTAGCTTGATCAACACAAATATGAATTCTTGACAACCAGAGCACGGCTTGTGAGCAGCTATCAGATTCCATCCCTTCTGCTCTTGATCATGAAATGCATGAATGTTGGTTGAGCATCTGCCCATTTTCATTAGAACATTATTTTCCATCACCACAAAGGTTTTGGATATACTGAACATGCTCCATATCAATCCCTTCATTCAAGCTTGTTCCAAAGACCTTAGAAATTATTTACCAGCCCCTGACTCTGCATATTGGATGACACTTGGATAACACGCTTGGGTACGATACAATTGGACAACATAATACAATGATCATCAGTGTATATTCAACATTTGCAAATCAACATTAAGAGGGTCAAAAGGTCAAAATAACATAATGAACTCTGGACCTTCATTTGGACATTGCTCTTGCAGGATTTGAGCACCAGGATAAAAGTGTCCATAGTGGATCTTGTTGTGACAACAATTGATCAATGAAACATTATGCATGCTACCTTGGGAAAAAGATGCCAGAGAGTTCAGTTTGACCATTTATACTAGCTTCACTCAATTGGAATTTGAAATAGATTATGGGCGTGATTCACCCAAAAAATGACTGAAGTGTTATTTTGGGTGAGTTTGGCTGGGTGTTTTGCACGGACTGTAATGGTCAGAACGTGACCGGTATTCACTGCACGTAGTGCAAAGATGAGTCCCGTGTGAATCTGGCCATGCATGATTCTCTCACCGTCTGATTCACCCGACTTGTGACTCAGCTGCTCACAGCTAACAAGGGGAGCTGATTTTAAACTCTCCCTCACCACTCACTCCCGGTCAAGACCCATGGGTGGCAGTAGAGTGACCTGCTACTCGCTTTGGGGATGCCGAGCTGTCCAGGCTTCTTGACGCAGTGGATGATAGTTATGGCACCCTGCTCCTCGAGAGGGTCAGAGAACCAGTAGCAGGGTTAGCAGTGTCACCTCGGAGGCAATGGCAGCTGGAGTGAGAGCAGGCAGCACGACGAGGACGACTGCCATACAATGTAGGAAGAAGATGAACGTCCTCCTACGAGCTGCAAGAGTAAGTTGCCACTTACCTCCAGGCATCTGTCCCTCTGCCACTGTCCAATTTCCCAAACACCACTCCCGACACGCCCCCCCAATACACTGGCTGACACCCCATACCCTCCCAAAATCCAATCTCCAAGTTTGTTCCTCAAATCGTCCAGGCAACCTCCATAACAAACTTTTGATGTCTAAGTGCAGTGCCCACACGTGCCACCTGTTATAGACCCCCTGAACCATCAAGAGTACGGCTCTCTTTGTCCCTGCAGTAAACGATAGACCATAATAAGCAGGAAAGGGCGAGGGGGGCACAGGGGACGCAATGCCAAAGGCCCGTGGCCTCAGCCCCTAACAGAAACTCCCTGGAGATCACGATGATGCCTTTCTTTCTCATTTCACAATACCCAGTCTAGGATGACCCGTTCTCTGGTTGGTTCCTCAACTTATTGGTCCACAAAATCATCCCAGGAATTCCTCCTCTACAGTATTGTGACAAATTTGATTTATCCAATCTATATGCAGATTAAAATCATCAAAATGTTCCTTTATCACATGCATCCCTAATTACTTGTTTAATGCCATTCCCAATTTCACCACTACAGTTCGGGTGTCTATATGTAACCCCTACAAATACATAGGTGAAAAGGTCTGATGCCCGGGCATACAGATTATCCATAACCTCCCAGATGCACCTGTGGGCTGAAGATTGCGAAATATCACATAGGTCCCTCTTTAAGCCCTGAAATGACCCAGTGCCATAGACAATTAATGCTGCAGTGACCTTCACAGCTACTGGGAGCGGGTATCTTCCTCCACCACAGAATGCCATGTCCGTGAGGACGTGGAAGATTGCCGACTGTCTTTCTGTTGAGAAGCAGTCTTCTGTGGGATATGACGTCTGTCAGTTCAGCGAAGGACCAACGACTGCTGGCACATTGCAGGACTCCCCTTCTGGCCCCCCCCTCAGCCTAATGGGCAGCTGGGTATTGAGGGTGTGCTGTGGCCCCCCTGCACATGTGGTGCCAGCTTCAGCTTGTGTTGGCTTTGCCTGGCTTGGCTGTGACAAGAACAGAGAGGGCAGCCTCCGCGGGATGACTTGTATCTGTAAGGAATTGGAGATGGAGAGAGACGGCCAATCAGTTAGGTCAACCCCCCTAGACCCTTATATCCCTAGGCTTCCCCCACCCTTACCATGACTCTCCCACCTTCTCTCAGAGTGCCATCCAGATAGCCAGTAATGCTGGCAAACCTCACTCTGCACACTCATTCCCAGCTAGATCAGGAACCGCTAGACACGAGAGTGCTGCCGGGAACATTAGAGAGGCCTTACTCAGCTGCTCTCTGCTCATCCAGACTCTTAACCTTTGGCCACGAGAATATCCTCAGTGGTGAAGCCTTGCTCTTTAGTATTTGATTGTTAGCAGCTGCCTCTATTTTGCTGACGCTCCTGAACTACATGGCACACTGTTCATGCATCAAAGGTTGCAGGACGTCTAGTCCATTAATCATCCTCTCAGACAGGTCATCTGTTCTTTTGAGGAGACACTTGGGAGTTCAGGAGCATGATGTGCTCTCACAATAACAAGGATATCTCTCCTCTGAAATAGCCTTCAGCCGTGAAGCTAGAGGCTGCTGACGGTCAAAGGGACTTTCATAAGAGAAGCTGCAGCTGGGCTCTGGCCTCCCCGAATTCCCCCCGAACGACACCAACTGCCCTGAGGGGCCCGTCAATTCCATCCCCCACTCCCCGAGCACTGGGGCCGCAGCTCCAGTGTCCTTGAGCTGCATGCTGGTAAATACAAATGGCTACTCACCTGCTCACTTCCCCTCGGCAGTCATTGTGCCAGGTCCCCAATTTTGTAGATGAGTAATAAACGATGCCCACGTGACTTCTCACTGGGGAGTTGGTAACTCCCTGGAGGATGCTGCATTCGACTACAATCTTGCTAATAAGATTGAAATGAATGCAAATTAGGCTTAATCAGCTTCTCAACATTTTTGATGTGGAGATGCCGGCGTTGGACTGGGGTGAGCACAGTAAGAAGTCTTACAACACCAGGTTAAAGTCCAACAGGTTTGTTTCAAACACGAGCTTTCGGAGCACGGCTCCTTCAGGGCTCCTTCAGGAGACTCGACAACGCAAAATTGCTGAGCAAAAACTTATAGCTAAGTTCCGCACGCATGAATGCGGACTCAACCGGGATCTGGGATTCATGTCGCATTACATTCGGCCCCCACCAACAAGCCTGGACTTGCAGAGGCCTACCGACTGAACTGGCTTGGGACAATTCACACCTCTTTAACCTGGAGTTACCTCTCTCTCTGCATCTTTGATGATTTGATTGCCTGCAGGTGCTCGCATTCCGGGGCATCTCTGACTGTGTCTATATAAACATTTCTGGAACAAGCCTTTCCATTCACCTGAAGAAGGAGCCGTGCTCCGAAAGCTCGTGTTTGAAACAAACCTGTTGGACTTTAACCTGGTGTTGTAAGACTTCTTACTGTGTCTATATAAACATTTCTGGAACAAGCCTTTCCATTCACCTGAAGAAGGAGCCGTGCTCCGAAAGCTCGTGTTTGAAACAAACCTGTTGGACTTTAACCTGGTGTTGTAAGACTTCTTACTGTACAACATTTTTGAGCGAGATCTGGATCTCGCCATCAGGAACGGGCCAGGTGAACCTCAAATGGTTTGCGCCAGGCACAGATATCGAGTTGGGCCTCTCGCTGATGCACCCTATGTGCCCAGGGGCAAAATTCTCCGACCCCCTGGGGGGTCGGAGAATTGCCCGGGGCCGGTGTCAATCCCGCCCCCACTGTGTCCCGAATTCCCCGTCCTCCGAGATTCGGCGGGGCGGGAATCGCGCCACGCCGGTTGGCGAGCCCCCTGCGCCGATTCTCCGGCCCGTGATGGGCCAAAGTCCCGCCGCTGACAGGCCTTTCCCGCCGCCGTGGTTTAAACCACCCCTGGTACCGGCGGGATTGGCGGCGCGGGAGGGCTCTGGGGTCCTGGTTTGGGGGGGTGGGGCGCGGGGCGATCTGACCCCGGGAGGTGCCCCCACAGTGGCCTGGCCCGCGATCGGGGCCCACCGATTGGCGGGCGGGCCTGTTCCATGGGGGGGCACACTTTTTCTTCCGCCCGTCAGCAGACGCTCTGGCGCATGCGCGGACTTCCGCCGGCTGGCGAAGACCTTTCGGCCCCGGCTGGCGGGGCGCCAAAGGCCGTTCGCGCCGGCCGGCGGAGCGGGAACCACTCCGGCGCGGGCCTAGCCCTAAAGGTGTGGAGAATTCCGACGCCGGAGTGGTTCACGCCACTCCATCCCGCTGGGACCCCCCGCCCCACCAGGTAGGGGAGAATCCCGGCCCAGATCAGCGCTGGGCGCAATGCGATGGGAAAATCATGACCTCCAACTGCAATAATAATTTTGCAATTTTTAATTCAGTTTCAGCCTCTTGTTTGGTCATTGAATTCCTTCAAGTTCACCCAGCTCTTTTTAAAAAAGTTCTAGTCAGCAGCATGTTCGTATCACAGTTTGACAGCCTATTTCACACTTTCAGTCTTCTGTGAGGAATATAAAATCTTTCTTCTCTTCTCAATCCTTGCCTGAGGCTTGATAATTTTATACATATTTCCTGCAGCTCAGGTCTACAAGTTAAAAAATAGCCTGATTACATCTGTGTTGTGCCGTCTTCTCAATATTCTGAAAATCTGGATATCATCTCTCAATATTTTTTCTGTAAATTCAGTTCCGGCTCTTTCTTCATAACCTAAAGCCCAAAATTTTGAAATGATCTCGTTCACTGCCCTGAATACTTATCAAAGCTTCAATATACAGCTGAAGTTATTGTTTTGAAGCTCCTATGAAAACAGAGAAGTTCAACATGCCGAGCCTGTGATGTTTTTTCAATGATAACAGGATAGGGCTGGGGAGGAGCAGGGAGAGGTGCCATTTCATTATCTTTTGGCCTTAGATTCATTAGCCTTTGTGGACTACAAAGAACAAAGTAAAGTACAGCACAGGAACAGGCCCTTCGGCCCTCCAAACCTGCTCCAACCATGCTGCCCATCTAACCTAAAACCTTTTACACTTCCGGGGTCCTCTATTACCATCCTTTTCATAGAATCATAGAAGTTACAGTGCAGAAGGAGGCCATTCAGCCCATCATGTCTACACCCACCCTTGAAAGAGCACCCTACCTAAGCCCATGCCTCAACCCTCTCCCTGTAACCCAGTCTAACCTTTGGACACTAAGAGGTAATTTAGCATGGCCGATCCACTTAACCTGCACACCTTTGTTCTGTTGGAGGAAACCGGATCACTCGGTGGAAACCCATGCAGGCAAGGGGAGAAAGGGCAAACTCCACACAGTCACCCGAGGCTGGAATTGAACCCAGATCCCTGGAGCTGTAAGGCAGCAGTGCTAACCACTGTGCCACCATGCAGCCCCATGTATTTATCAAAACGCCCCTTAAACGTCAACATCGTTTCTGCTTCCACCACCTCTGCTGGCAGCAAGTTCCAGGCACCCATTACCCTCTGTGAAAAAAACTTCCCTCACACATCACCTGTAAACTTTGCCCCTCGCACCTCAAACCTATGTCTTCTAGTAATTGACTCTTCCACCCTTGGAAAAAGCTTCTGACTATCCACTCTGTCCATGTCCCTCATAATTATGTAGACTTCTATCAGGTCAACCTTCAGCCCCATCATTCCAGTGAGAACAAACCGAGTTTATCCAGCTGCAGCTTGATTTGCCAATACTTATACTCAATGCCCCGACCGATGAAGGCAAGCATGCTATATGCCTTCTTGACTACCTTCTCCACCTGCATTGCTAATTTCAGTGACCTGTACACCCAGATCCCTCTGACTGCCAATACTGTTAAGGGTTCTGCCATTCACTGTATAATTCCCACCTATATTAGATCCAAAATGCATTACTTCATATTTGCCCGGATTTAGCTCCATCTGCCATCTCTCCGCCCAAGTCTCCAACTCATCTGTATCCTCTGAAAAGCCTCATTGCTATCTGCAATTCCACAAACCTCTGTGTTGTCCGCAAACTTACTATTCAGACCAGTTACATTTTCCTCCAAATCATTTATATATACTACAAACAGCACAGTTCCCAGCACTGATTCCTGTGGAAAACCACCAATCACAGACATTCATTCAGAAAAGCACCCTTCCACTGCTACCCTCTCTCTTCTCTGACTGAGCCAGTTCTGTATCCATCTTGCCAGCTCACCTCTGATCCCGTGTGACATCACCTTCTGTACCAGTCTGCCATGAGGGACCTTGTCAAAGGCCTTACTGAAGTCCATGTAGACAACATCCTCTGCCTTGCCTTCATCGTAAGAAGTCTTACAACACCAGGTTAAAGTCCAACAGGTTTGTTTCAAACACGAGCTTTCAGAGCGCTGCTCCTTCCTCAGGTGAATGGAGAGGTATGTTCCAGAAACATTTATATAGACAAAGTCAGAGATGCCTGACAATGCTTGGAATGCGAGCATTTGCGGGTAATCAATTCATTACAGATCCAGAGATAGGGGTAACCTCAGGTTAAAGAGGTGTGAATTGTCTCAAGCCAGGACAGTTGGTAGAATTTTGCAAGTCCAGGCCAGATGGTGGGGTATGAATGTAATGCGACATGAATTCAAGATCCCGGTTGAGGCCGCACTCATGCGTGCAGAACTTAGCTAAATTCTATGAAATCTATACGTTTTTGCTCGGCTATTCTGCGTTGTCGCGTGTCCTGAAGACCGCCTTGGAGAACGCTTACCCGGAGATCAGAGGCTGAATGCCCTTGACTGCTGAAGTGTTCCCCAACTGGAAGGGAACAGTCCTGCCTGTTGATAGTCGCACGATGCCCGTTTATTCGTTGTCGCAGTGTCTGCATGGTCTCGCCAATGTACCATGCTTCGGGACATCCTTTCCTGCAGCGTATGAGGTAGACTACATTGGTCGAGTCGCACGAGTATGTGCCGCGTACCTGGTGGATGGCGTTTCCACGTGTAATGGTAGTATCCATGTCGATGATCTGGCATGTCTTCATCAATCATCTTAGTCATATCCTCGAAAAATGTGATCAAGTTAGTGAGACACGACTTCTCCTTCACAAAACCGTGCTGCTTCTCGCTAATGGGGTAATAGGGACATCTGAGGCACTCTCCTCCCAATGTGGCTGGAAAGCCCAGAATATGTCTATAGCCTGCACAACACCGCCACCAATCTGTCCACACCCCACCCCCTAGCTCAGGAAGAGGCTGCATCCATTGGGCCCCTGTGTCATGGTGGCAATTGTATTGTTTACTAAAATAACTCTGCCCTCCTGCCTCTGTTCCCGGTATGCGGAAAGGTAATAGAACATAGAACATGCAGCGCAGTACAGGCCCTTCGGCCCTCGATGTTGCGCCGACCTGTGAACCCCCTCTAAAGCCCATCTACACTATTCCCTTATCATTCATATGTCTATCCAATGATCATTTGAATGCCCTTAGTGTTGGCGAGTCCATTACTGTTGCAGGCAGGGCATTCCACGCCCTTACTACTCCCTGAGTAAAGAACCTACGTCTGACATCTGTCCTATATCTATCTCCCCTCAATTTAAAGCTATGTCCCCTCGTGCTAGACATCACCATCCGAGGAAAAAGGCTCTCACTGTCCACCCTATCTAATCCTCTGATCATCTTGTATGCTTCAATTAAGTCACCTCTTAACCTTCTCTCTAACGAAAACAGCCTCAAGTCCCTCAGCCTTTCCTCATAAGATCTTCCCTCCATACCAGGCAACATCCTGGTAAATCTCCTCTGCACCCTTTTCAATGCTTCCACATCCTTCCTATAATGCGGCGACCAGAACTGCACGTAATACTCCAAATGCGGCCGCACCAGAGTTTTGTACAACTGCAACATGATCTCATGGCTCCAAAACTCAATTCCTCTACCAGTAAAAGCTAACACACCGTACGCCTTCTTAACAACCCTCTCAACCTGGGTGGCAACTTTCAGGGATCTATGTACATGGACACCGAGATCTCTCTGCTCATCCACACTACCAAGAATCTTACCATTAGCCCAGTACTCTGTCTTTCTGTTATTCCTTCCAAAATGAATCACCTCACACTTTTCTGCATTAAACTCCATTTGCCACCTATCAGCCCAGCTCTGCAGCTTATCTATGTCCATCTGTAACTTGTAACATCCTTCCGCACTGTCCACAACTCCACTGACTTTAGTGTCACCTGCAAATTTACTCACCCATTCTTCTACGCCCTCCTCCAGGTCATTTATAAAAATGACCAACAGCAGTGGCCCCAAAACAGATCCTTGTGGTACACCACTAGTAACTGGACTCCAGTCTGAACATTTCCCATCAACCACCACCTTTGTCTTCTTCCAGCGAGCCAATTTCTGATCCAAACTGCTAAATCACCCTGAATCCCATGCCTCCGTATTTTCTGCAATAGCCTACCATGGGGAACCTTATCAAATGCTTTACTGAAATCCATATATACCACATCAACTGCTTTACCATCATCCACCTGTTTGGTCACCTTCTCAAAGAACTCAATAAGGTTTGTGAGGCACGACCTACCCTTCACAAAACCATGTTGACTATCTCTAATCAAATTATTCCTTTCCAGATGATTATACATCCTATCTCTTATAAACCTTTCCAATACTTTGCCCACAACAGAAGTAAGGCTCACTGGTCTATAGTTACCGGGGTTGTCTCTACTCCCCTTCTTTTTTTTTTTGAAGTTTTTTATTTAACACAAATTTGTAACAGTTACAGAGAGAAAAATGGCCCTGTGCAAAGAGCCTTAACATAGTGAAAACGAACAGTGGGAAAGAATAAACATGTTAATAAGTGTTGATGCCAAAGATCCTTCCATAAGGCACTTTCCCTGCCAGCTCTGTTTGCCCATGCCACACGTGTTCAACTAAACTAAACTAACGTGGCCCTAACCCTCTTCTCCCTCCCCGCCCCCCTCCGCCTGGTCTCCCCTACTCCCCCAAGGCCTGACCTGCCAGGTCAGCCCTGCGCTTGGCCCTAGCCCGCCCCCCCCCCCCCTCCGATCTCCCTGGTGCCCCCTGACCTACGCTAGTCACACTGACCCCTGCCCTTGGCGCCTACCTGTCTCCCGTCCCAGCGCTCAGGCCCTCCCCCCACACGCCAGGGACCCATTAACCTAATTGTATCCCACCGAGCCCTTTCAAGTCCCGTGACTAGCCCCTAGCCCATCCCCCTATCAGAGGCCCCGATCTCGCGCCAAAAGGTACCAAGCACAGCCCCCCCCCCCCCCCCCCCCCCATTGCAATCCCCCCCAAAGGACCCTAAACAGTGCGCCCTCCAGCCCCCACTCTCTGTCCAGGCTGAAAACAATCTTGGATAAAACATTACAGTACAGGATAGTTTAACAAACCGCCGCCACACAAAATGTCTGAGAGCCCCAAGTCCTTTAGTTCCAGTCCAGCTTCTTTTTTTAGTAAAAGTCCTAATCAGAGCAATTTTGAGTTAACAGGCCGCCGCCACTGTACAGCACTGAAAGAACTAAGTGCCCATTAGTTCAAGTCCAGCTTCTTGTCTTTAATAAAGGTCCAAACCTGTTCTGGTGTCTCAAAATAGTAGTGGAGTTCCTCAAACGTAACCCAAAGCTTTGCAGGATATAGCATTCCAAACCTCACCTCCTTTTTGTAGAGGGCTGCCTTTACCTTGATGAATCCTGCACGCCTCTTGGCCAGCTCCGTTCCCAAGTCCTGGTAAATGCGCACCTCACAGTTCTCCCATCTGCTGCTCCTCTCCGCCTTGGCCCATCGCAGCACACGTTCCCTGTCAGCAAGCCGGTGAAAGCGGACCACCAAGGCCCTCGGTCGGTCGCCCGTCCTGGGCTTCCTTGCGGGGGCTCTATGTGCCCCATCCAACTCCAGGGGTTGAGGGAAGGCCTCCGGTCCCATCAGCGCCTCAAGCATACCCGTCACGTATGCGCCCACATCTGACCCCTCGCAGCCCTCGGGGAGGCCAACGATTCGTAAATTCTGCCTCCTGGCTCTGTTCCCCAGCTCTTCAAGCTGCTCCTGCATCCTCCTCTGACGGGCGTTCAGCTCCTCCACCTCGTGCTCCAGCTCCGTTACCGTGCCCGCCTGACTGGAGAGCTTCGCCTCGACCTCCCTGAGCGCCTTCCCTTGGGCCGCCTGTGTCTCGACCATTCGGTCCATCACCGCTCTCATCGGGTCCAGCGTGTCCCTCCTCAGCTCGGCGAAGCAGTTCTTGAAGAACTCCATCTGCTCCTCCCTTGGCCAGTGAGCCTCCGCTCCCCGGTCCCCGCCGTCCGCCATGCTTGGCCGCCCGGCCTGGGTTCCCCGCTGCTCCCGCTTCGATCCTTGCCGCTCCACTCGACCACTTCTGGTCCAGCTGCCCATACCCCGGAAAGGAAACCTCTTCCCTATCGTCTCCTCCACCGATTCAGGCTGCCAGGTCCCTAAAAAGTCCGTTGACAAAGGTCCGTTTGCCCATCTCGGGCGGGAGCGATCCGACCTGCGACCTGCCTCCTCGAGGGTGCCACCGGAAGTCCTCTACTCCCCTTCTTGAACAATGGGACAACATTTGCTATCCTCCAGTCTTCTGGCACTATTCCTGTAGACAAAGATGACTTAAAGATCAAAGTCAAAGGCTCAGCAATCTCCTCCCTAGCTTCCCAGAGAATCCTAGGATAAATCCCATCCGGCCCAGGGGACTTATCTATTTTAACACTTTCCAGAATTGCTAATACCGCCTCCTTATGAACCTCAAGCCCTTCTAGTCTAGTAGCCTGTCTCTCAGTATTCTCCTCGACAACATTGTCTTTTTCCTGTGTGAATACTGACGAAAAATATTCAATTAGTACCTCTCCTATCTCCTCGGACCCCATGCACAACTTCCCACTACTGTTCTTGACTGGCCCTACTCTTACCCTAGTCATTATCTTATTCCTGACATATCTATAGAAAGTTTTAGGGTTATCCTTGATCCTACCTGCCAAAGACTTCTCATGTCCCTTCCTGGCTCTTCTTAGCTCTCTCTTTAGATCCTTCCGAGCTAACTTGTAACTCTCGAGAGCCCTAACTGAACATTCACGTCTCATATTTACATAAGCCTCCTTCTTCCTCTTGACAAGTGTTTCAACTGCTTTAGTAAACCACGGTTCCCTCGCTCGACTACTTCCTCCCTGCCTGACAGGTACATACTTATCAAGGACACGAAGTAGCTGTTCCTTGAACATGCTCCACTTTGTTCCACTTCCTAGTAACCTATTAAATTCCAAACAACAGCACATGCTGAAGAAAAAGCATCAGATTAATGTGTGCTCTGTGACAAACCAAACAATGGTAATTGTGTTCCAAGCATAAATTTGTTGATGGCAGTGCCACTACAGTTCCAATATCCGGAAAATTGAAATGACCTGAAATCCGAGAGATAATCAGCCTCGAGGTTTTCGGATAAAGGATACTCGACCTGTACATGTCATCTTGATTGTTTCTTCAACCTACTTGAAGGAACTTGAGGAAAATCCAGATTTTCTTTAATTGAATGTTTACGCTCAAAGATTGCTCACTTGAACGTTTCTCCCTTTATAATTATGTGCATTGTTAGCTGCTTGAGAAGTGTTAAAGGCTGTCATAAGTGCAGAGACTGTGGGTACATATTGAATTAACCTGTAAGGCAATGCCACAGATTATAGGAGTGAGGATATAATATCAGAGGAATATGAAAAGAAGCTTGTTTAGCAAAGGACCTAAGGGTCGTATTTATACTTCAATTCAAAAAAGCAGAGATAAATTGAGGCACTACCGAAATCAGGAAAATGAAGAATTTTTAGAAATTCTGGTGAAGAGTAAAATAGTTTGTTATCTTCTACAATGTAACATGGTTCACATTACAAGGAATCATGTCTGAACATGTTGTAGTTAACACAATAACAATCAAATTCAAGATCATTTGAAAGAGCGGTTATTTCTTGCAATTTTCCCCTATTGCCCTGTGCTGAAGGTGTTGGGGGAGGGATAGGGTTTTGGTGGGTGTCACATTTTCATTTGGAAAGACATAGGGGGCATTTCTTGCCCAATCACCCTGTTTTTCAGTATTATCATGATGCTTGTGAGGGATAAAGAGTGCAGATAAATTTATTGACATCTTTCCAGTCGAGACCCAGCCAGTGCCAGTTTTTTTTTTTTTTTTTTTTAAATAATTTTTATTGAAAGAGTTTTTCCATACAAACATTTACCCCTACTAATTTTTAAATTATTTACAACACAATCCCTCTAGGCAAATGTCCCTCCCTCGCCCGCCCTCTCGCGCGCACCAGTCCTCCCCCCCCCCCCCCAGGCAACCTTAACACACAAGGCAGCCTACAGTTTCAGACATGAGCAGCGAGCAGACTTGCCCGCGTTACAGTCGTGCATGTCCCCCCACGACCCTTGCTGCCCCCCCCTCCCCTCCCCCCCCCTCCCCTCCCCTCCCCCCCCTCCCCTCCCCTCCCCCCCTCCCCTCCCCCCCTCCCTCCCCCCCCCTCCCCTCCCCTCCCCCCCTCCCCCCCTCCCCTCCCCCCCCTCCCCTCCCCCCCCCCTCCCCTCCCCTCCCTCCCCCCCCCCTCCCCTCCCCTCCCCCCCCCCCTCCCCTCCCCTCCCCCCCCTCCCTCCCCCCCCCCTCCCCCCCCCCCCGGGTTGCTGCTGCCACGACCCCGAACGTCTATCTCTGATCTAAAAAGTCAAGGAAAGGTTGCCACCGCCTGGCGAATCCCTGTACCGACCCTCTCAGGGCAAATTTGATCCTTTCTAGCTGAATATAGCTAGCCATATCGTTAATCCAAGTTTCAACGCTTGGAGGCCTCGCGTCCTTCCATTGAATTAATATCCTTCGTCGAGCCACTAGGGACGCAAAGGCCAGTATTCCGGCCTCCCTAGCCTCCTGTACCCCCGGTTCTACCCCGACCCCAAAGATCGCAAGCCCCCATCCTGGTTTGACCCTGGACCCCACCACCTTCGACACCGTCCTTGCCACCCCCTTCCAGAACCCTTCCAGCACCGGACATGCCCAGAACATATGCACATGGTTCGCTGGGCTTCCCAGACATCTGACACACCTGTCCTCACCCCCAAAGAACCGGCTCATCCTTGTCCCCGTCATGTGAGCTCTATGCAGCACCTTAAATTGAATGAGACTCAGTCTCGCACACGAGGAGGAAGAGTTGACCTTCTCCAGTGCATCCGCCCACGTCCCGTCTTCTATCTGCTCTCCCAGCTCCCCTTCCCACTTGGCTTTCAGCTCCTCCCCTGATGCTGCTTCCGCCTCCTGCATTATCTTGTAGATGTCTGATATCTTCCCCCCTCCGACCCAGACCCCCGAGAGCACCCTATCACTCGCCCCCTAACTGGGGAGCAGGGGAAACCCCTCCACCTGCCGCCTAGCAAATGCCTTCACTTGTAAATATCTGAACATGTTTCCCGGGGGGAGCTCAAACTTCTCCTCCAGCCCTCCCAGGCTCGCAAACCTCCCCTCTATAAACAGGTCCTTCAGCTGCCGTATGCCCACCCTGTACCAGCTCTGAAATCCCCCGTCGATGTTCCCCGGGATGAATCTATGGTTCCCTCTTATTGGCGCCGCCAACAGACCTCCCATTTCCCCCCTATGTCGCCTCCACTGCCCCCATATCTTGAGGGTGGCCGCCACCACCGGGCTCGTGGTGTACCTCGTGGGGGGGAGCGGCCAAGGTGCCGTTACTAGGGCCCCCAGGCTTGTGTTGCCACAGGACGCCCTCTCCATTCGTTTCCAAGCTGCCCCCTCCCCTTCCATCATCCACTTGCGCACCATTGACACATTTGCCGCCCAGTAGTACCCCGAGAGATTGGGCAGTGCCAGCCCTCCACTGTCCCTACTCCGCTCCAAAAAGACCCTCCTCACCCTTGGGGTGCCATGCGCCCACACGTAGCTCATGATGCTACTCGTCACCTTTTTGAAGAAGGCCCTAGGGAGGAAGATGGGCAAGCACTGAAATAAAAACAAGAACCTTGGGAGGACCGTCATTTTGATTGACTGCACCCTCCCCGCCAGCGACAACGGTACCATGTCCCACCTCTTAAATTCCTCCTCCATCTGTTCCACCAGCCTGGAAAAGTTCAACTTGTGGAGGGTCCCCCAGTTCCTTGCCACCTGCACCCCTAAGTACCTAAAGCTCTTTCCTGCTCGCTTGAAGGGGAGTCTCCCAATACCCTCTCCCTGGTCCGCCGGGTGTATCACAAAAACCTCGCTTTTGCCCAAATTTAGTTTGTACCCCGAAAAGTCCCCAAACTCTGCTAATAGTTCCATTATCTCCGGCATTCCCCCTTCTGGGTCTGCCACGTACAGCAGTAGATCATCCGCATACAGCGATACTCGATGTTCCTCCCCTCCCCTAGTCAGTCCTCTCCACCCCCCTGAACCCCTCAGTGCCATCGCCAACGGTTCAATCGCCAGTGCGAAAAGTAGGGGGGATAGGGGACATCCCTGTCTGGTCCCTCGGTGGAGCCCGAAATACTCCGACCTCCTCCCGTTTGTCACTACACTCGCCGTCGGGGCCGAGTAGAGCAACTTCACCCACTTAATAAACCCTTCCCCAAACCCAAACCGTTCCAACGTCTCCCACAGGTACTCCCACTCCACCCTATCGAATGCCTTCTCCGCGTCCAGCGCTACCACTATCTCAGCCTCCCCCTCCACTGCCGGCATCATAATTACATTCAGCAGTCTCCGCACGTTCGTGTTGAGCTGCCGCCCCTTCACGAACCCCGTCTGGTCCTCATGGATTACCCCTGGCACACAATCCTCTATTCTAGCTGCCAGGATCTTTGACAGCAACTTGGCATCCACGTTCAGAAGCGAGATAGGCCTGTAGGACCCGCACTGCACGGGGTCTTTATCCCGCTTCAATATCAGGGAGATCAGAGCCTGCGACATTGTCGGGGGCAGAACCCCCCCCTCTCGCGCCTCATTAAAGGCTCGTACCAGTACCGGTCCCACCAAGTCCACATTTTTCTTATAGAATTCCACCGGGAACCCATCTGGCCCCGGCGCCTTCCCCGCTTGCATCTGACCTATTCCCTTGACTAGCTCCTCTAGCCCTATTGGCGCCCCCAGCCCTTCTACCAGCCCCTCCTGGACCCTTGGGAACCTCAATTTGTTTAGGAAGTCCTCCATTCCCCCTCTCCTCGTCGGCGGCTCAGACCGATACAACTCCTTGTAAAAATCCCTGAAGACCCCGTTCACTTCTTGCCCCTTCTGCACTACCTTCCCTCCCCTCTCCTTCACTCCCCCAATCTCCCTAGCCGCATCTCGTTTGCGAAGCTGGTGTGCCAGCATCCTGCTCGCCTTTTCCCCATATTCATAGACCGCGCCCTGTGCCCTTCTCCACTGCGTCTCTGCCTTCCTGGTGGTCAGCAGGTCGAACTTGACCTGCAGGCTGCGCCGTTCTCCCAGCAGCCCCTCCTCTGGTGCCTCCGCATATCTCCTATCCACTTCCAATAGCTCCCCCACCAGCCTCTCCCTCTCCTGCCTCTCCTTTCTTTCTCTGTGCGCCCTTATGGAGATCAGCTCTCCCCTGATCACTGCCTTCAGGGCCTCCCAGACCATCCCCACCTGCACCTCACCCGTGTCATTCAAGTCCAGATAGCTCTCAATGCTCTTCCGGACCCTTTTACACACCTCGTCGTCCGCTAACAGCCCCACATCCAGCCGCCACAGCGGGCGCTGGTCCCGCGCCTCCCCCATTTCCACATCCACCCAATGCGGTGCATGATCAGAGATCGCAATGGCCGAGTACTCAGCTTCCCGTACCCTCGGGATCAGCCCCCTGCTCAACACGAAGAAATCGATTCTGGAGTACACTCTATGGACGTGGGAGAAAAAGGAATACTCCCTCGCCCTCGGCCTACCAAACCTCCATGGGTCTACTCCTCCCATCTGCTCCATGTACCCCCTCAGCACTTCTGCCGCTGCCGGCCTCCTATTGGTCCTTGAGCTCGATCTGTCTAGCCCGGGGTCCAGCACTGTGTTAAAGTCCCCCCCCATGATCAAGCCCCCTGCCTCCAGTCCCGGAATGAGGCCCAATAGGCGCCTCATAAAACCCGCGTCATCCCAGTTCGGGGCATATACGTTGACCATCACCACTTTCTCCCCCTGCAGCTTACCCTTCACCATCACATACCTACCCTCCTTATCCGCCACCACCTCCTCCGCCACGAACGACACCCTCTTTCCCACCAGAATCGCCACCCCCCGGTTCTTTGCGTCCAATCCAGAGTGGAACACCTGTCCCACCCACCCCCTTCTCAGGCGAACCTGGTCCACTACCTTCAAATGGGTCTCCTGTAACATTGCTACATCAGCCTTCAGTCCCTTCAGGTGTGAGAATACCCTTGATCTCTTGACCGGCCCATTTAACCCCCTCACGTTCCAAGTGATCAGCCGGGTCGCGGGACGACCCGCCCCCTTCCCCTGCCGATTAGCCATGTCCTGTTCCCTGCTCGCCCCGGGTCGACCCTCCCCTTCTGACCCACTCCCCATGACGATGTCCCCCTCCCCCCACCTCTCCAGTCCTCCACTTCCCGTTTCTGGTCTTTTCAGCAGCAACCCGGTGTCCCTCCCTAACCCCCCCTCCCCCCCTCCCCCCCCCCCCCCCAGGCTAGGACCCCTCCTAGCCGCGATGTACCCTCCATCGTACTCCCGTAAGTCAGCTGGTTCACGCTGACCCGGCTGCTCCTGCCTCACTCCGACTCCCCCCGGCTCGGGGGGGGGGCCTCCCCCCCCTTGCCACTCCTCCCTGGCCCCGCTCCAGCGCGGGAAAGGTCGCCATTGCTAGCCACGCCCCGCACTCCTCCCCTCCCCCCTCCTCTGCCCCGCGCGCGGGAAAACAGAGGAAAGCCCGCGCTTTCGCCCTGCCACACCCCACCCCACCATCTTCAGTTCCACCCCCGTCCCCGTCCATGCCTGTAAAAGAACCCCCCCTAGGAGCCCATATCCCCGATCTGCTCTCCCCCCCGTCCCACCTCCCCAACTTAACATCATAAATAACAGATAAATAACAAATAACAATGTACTTAACAGTCGCCCTCTACCAAACAGCATAAATAACCATAAATAACCATGAATAACCACAATAACAATAACTAAGGGAAGTTGGCAAAGGGGGAAAAAACATCAGAAGAAAAACCACAGCAAGAGTTCAAAATCCAAACAAAGAATTCAGCTGAAAGTACCCGAGCGGCTACGGCCGCCAAGTATCCCCTGGGTCTAATTCGAGTCCAGTTTCTCTTCCTGTACAAAGGCCCACGCCTCCTCTGGGGACTCAAAATAGTGGTGTTGGTTCCTGTAGGTGACCCACAAGCGCGCTGGCTGCAGCATTCCGAACCTGATCCGTTTTGCATGTAGCACCGCCTTCGTCCGGTTGTACCGGGCCCGCCGCTTTGCCACCTCCGCACTCCAGTCCTGGTAGACCCTCACCGTCGAATTCTCCCACTTGCTGCTCCTTTCCCTCTTGGCCCACTCCAGCACTCTCTCACGATCGCTGAGTCGCTGGAACCGCACCAGCACCGCCCTCGGGGGCTCATTAGCTCTTGGCCTCCTAGCCATGACCCTGTAGGCCTCTTCCAGCTCCAGGGGCGAAGGGACGGCCCCTGCCCCCATCAGGGAGCTCAGCATTTCTGCTACATATCCCGGGAGGTCTGACCCCTCCAGGCCTTCTGCCAGGCCCAAGATCCTCAGGTTCTTCCGCCTCATTCGGGTATCCAGCTCCTCAAAACGGCTCTGCCATTTCAGGTGGAGTGCCTCGTGCACCTCTACCTTTCCCACGAGGACCGTGGCCTCCTCCTCCCTCACAGTCATCTCCTGTTGCAGCTCCCGAATCGACGCCTCTTGGGTCGCCTGGGCTCCCATCAGCCTGGTGGTCGTCGCATTCATTGACTCCAAGAGCTCCATTTTCAGCTCCGTAAAGAAGCGCAGGAGAGCGCCCTGCTGCTCCTCCGCCCATTTCCTCCATTCCTCGGGTGCGCCACCGGCCGCCATTTTGGTCTTCTTCCCCCGCTTTGTTTTGGGAGCTGCTGTTGCTTTCTTTACCACCCCACTCCGGGTACCGACCATAAAGTTGGTCTGGTTCTCTTCAGGGAGCCTTCCCCCACCGGGATTTGTCCTTACAGCGCCGTTGGGGCCCTCCAATCGGCCCGAAAACACCTTTGTAGCAGGAGCAGCCAAACGTGCGACTTAGCTGGTCATAGCCGCAACCGGAAACCAGTGCCAGTTTTTAATTGGCCTTTAAGTGGTCAGCTCTTCTGCTAAAAACAGGAAGGTGACTCAATAGCTTATGAAAGTTGGGCTCTTATGATGTACAAAAACAATTTGTATTTATAGGGCGCAATTCTCCCAAAGGGAGACAAACAGCCGATGCCGGAGTGAAACCCGGAGTGTTTCACTCCGGCGTCGGAGGCCGCTCCTCGCCCCCTATTCTACCCCCCCCCCCCCCAGGGGGCTAGGAGCAGCGGCGCATGAATTCCGTGCGCTGGGCCTTGACGCTTGCGTCAAAACGGCACGCCGGGAATGACGCAGCCGGCGGCGCCGAAGTGAGGTCAGCCGCGCATGCGCGGTTGCCGTCTTCCCCTCCACTGCCCCGCAAGACATGGCGGCTTGATATTGCGGGGCGGTGGAGGGGAAAGAGTGCATCTTTTAGAGACGCCGGCCCGACGATCGGTGGGCACCGATCGCGGGCCAGACATCTGCTGAGCACACCCGTGGTGCTCGATCCTCCCTCCACAGGCCCCACACTCACCGGTCGCGTACCGTTCACGCCGGCAGTGACCAGGTGTGGTTGGCGCCGGCGTGAACTGGTCGGGTTCGGCAGGCCACTCGGCCCATCCGGGCCAGAGAATCGCCGGTCGCCCTGAGAAACGGCGAGCGGCAATTCTCCGAGCGGCCTGTCGCAAAACGCGACACGCCATTTTGGGGTGGTTGGGAGAACCGCGGGGGGTGCCAGGACGGCGTGGCGTGATTCGCCCGGCCCTCCCGCGATTCTCCCACCCGGCCTGGGGAGCGGAGAATCGCGCCCATAGTATCTTTAACACGGCAAAACAACCCAAGGTGCTTTGCAGTAGCGTTTAAACTAAAATATGACATTGAGGCACATAAGGACAGAAAGAGGTTACAGCCCATAGTGTCTACACCAGTTCTCCAAACGGACATCTGACTTTGTGCCATTCCCCTGCCATTACTCTGCAACTCCTGCACATTGTTTCTATTCAAGTAATCGTTTTATTCCATGTTGAATGTCTCAATTGAACCCGCCTCCACCAGACTTCCAGGCAGTGCATTCCAGACCCCAACCACTCGCTGTGTGAAAAATTATTTTCTCACGTCACATTTGCTTCTTTTGTAAATCACTTTAAATCTGTGCCCTCTTGTTCTTAATCCTTTTGTGAGTCAGAACAGTTTCTCACTATCTACTCTGTCCAGGCCCCTCATGATTTTGAACATCTCTATCAAATCTCCTCTTAACCTAGTTCTCTCTAAACAGAACAGTCCCATCCTCTCCAATCTATCCTCGTAACTGAACATTCTCAACCTTGGAACCATTCTTGTAGACCTCTTCTGCACTCTCAAATGCCTTCATATCCTTCCTATAATGTGGCGCACAGAACTGTACACAATACTCCAGCTGAGGTTGATCTTGTGTCTTGCATAAGTTATATCATCAATGATTCATGGAATCCAGGCGTCACTGGTTAGGCCAGCATTTATTGCCCATGCCTAGTTGCCCTTCAGGAAAGAAAAGACCGCACTGTGCAGAGATGGATCTGCGCATGTGCAAGAGGCTTGCATGCGCAGTTTTTTTAAAAAGTGCACAATAAAGAAAAATCGAATTGCGCATGCGCAATCGATTCCTACGCTTTACGTTACGAGCGTCATGATGTAATCAGATGCAGACCACGCCCACTTAAAGGGGAAATGCTCGAAAATCACAAACAAGACTTTTAAAGGCACAAAACCACCAAATTCAACCTCAAAAGGCTCACCATTGCCTGAACTTCTACCAGCAGTTGAAAATAACTTTTGCACCCTGAAACAAGCAGTTTGCACCACCCAAAGTGAAGAGCACAATGACAAATCCGAAACCAAAGACGATGATTTGTTCATTGAACATGAAGAGAACGGTAACAACTCAGAAACACAAAGAGATGATTTGTTTATCGAAAAATACTACTCAGACATGACTGAGTTATTCGGATATGCTAATCATAGCATCAGCAACACAGTTGCAAAGCTCAACATGACTCTACCTATGGTAGATGAATGCAATACCATGATGCAATGGCAGATCATTGATACATTGGATGACAGCAACCTGTCAAATACCCAAGAAGAACAGAACGCCACACAGTGAGTACTGACCGAATCAGTTGAGAGAGCACAGATCGACTCCACAGAGAGAACACTGCACGACTCCACAGAGAGAGCAATGAAAGACTCCACAAAGAGAGTGACGCAAGCCTCCACAGAGAGCTTGTTGACAGACTCCAAAATGGAAGCAATTAAAGACTCCATAGCGAACGCCATGCATGAACAAGATCATGAAGGTCTACCACCATATCTGAGCAACCAGAAGCAGACTATGAAAGACTACCAAGCTCACAAGAAGACAATGTAAGTCTACCCACTGCATGTGAAAACAGTGACAATGTGATCACAATCGACATACAGGATGTGCAACATCACAGCGAGACTGGCAGATCTCAGCTTGTCTGTACATAAGCACTCAACAATCAGAGTAGGGCTACTCATGAGTCCAGAGAGACCACGTCAATTGAAACCTCATCAACTCTAAATGACCCACAAGGAAATGAAATCTTGAAGATTTTGACTCCAGAAGACGAGCACCAAGACCCATAAGAAAATTAAATCTTGAAAATCTTGACTCCAGAAGAGAACCAACAAGAGGGAAAAACATACTTGACTCCTCAGCAATCTGCCAAAAACCCAAAGATGATTCAAATGTACCGGAAATGACTCCAGAAGAGGAGCACCAAGGAAGAAAAGAAGGTGAATCAAATCCACCACAGATGACTGATGTCACCAAGAACAATGCAACATCAGATCATTCTCACAATCCTCAAGAAGAAATGTTCAATGAAACAGCAGATACCACAGAGGACACTGACACTAATAACTTGGAGAATGACTCAAATTATCCACAAGGAGCAGTCATTGAGCGCAACAAGAACAATAAGAACCACAAGAAGCACAACAGAAACAAGAACAAAAACAACAAGAAGCATGACAAGAGCAACAACAAAAACTACAAGCACAACTACAAGAACAACAACAAAAACAACAAGAAGCATAACAAAGACAACAGCAACAACAACGACAATAACAAGCACGACAAAAACAACAACAAGAACAACAACAAAAACACTAAAGACAGAAATGACAGAAACAACAACAATGAAACAACAACCTGTACAACATGGTACAACTCTGCACATGAAGGACAATGCAACATTACACTTACACTCAAAAACAATGACAAGAGTAAAAACATACCATGGCAGGACAACGGATCTCATGAACTTACTTTTGCTCCAGAACAAATGAGCAAACCAGCTTTCAAGCCAGATGACACATTAAATCGATACAAGCACAGAAAAAAGTCCACGTCAATCAACATCAGTGGTTCGACCATTTGAATACCTCGTGATGACTTGTTGGTTACTTCAAACACAAGAACACTGATAACATTCACAAAGAAGTTACAATATCAATATCACCACATCAACAACAGAAAAAAAAACTCAACCAAACAAATTCATAAAGTTTGGACTCAAAAAATGTTTTTATTAAGATTGACTCATAAATATAAATTGGCGTTGTATAATAACCAATATGATCACCACTTGTACAGATATACATATCATAAGTAAACTAAACTATTGTTTTGTACAATTTTCTTTAACACTGTATGGAAAATATGGAAAAGAAAAAAGGGGGATGTAGTGATCTCCATATCTGTGTATATATACAAAGGGCACAATTCTCCGACCCCCATGCTGGGAGGGAGAATCGCAGGAGTGCCGGGTGAATCACACCATGCCACCCTGGCACCCCCACGCGATTCTCCCACCACCACCCCAAAATGGCATGTCACGTTTTGCAACAGGCCGCTCGGAGAATCGCCGCTCACCGTTAATAACGGCGACCGGCGATTCTCCGGCCCAGATGGGCCGAACGGCCTGCCGAACCCAACCGGTTCACGCCAGCGCCAACCACACCTGGTCGCTGCCGGCATGAACATCACGCGACCGCTGCATGTGGGGCCTGTAGGGGGCGGAGGGAGGATCGAGCACCAGGGGCGTGCTCAGGAGGTGTCTGGCCGATGATCGGTGCCCACCGATCGTCGGGCCAGCGTCTCTAAAAGACGCACTCTTTTCCCTCTGCCGCCCTGCAAGATCAAGCCACCATGTCTTGCAGTGCAGCGGAGGGGAAGACGGCAACCACGCATGGAGCGGCCTCCGATGCCAGAGTGAAACACTCCAGGTTTCACTCCGGCGTCGGCAGTTTGTCTCCCTTTGGGAGAATTTCGCCCAAGGGGGTCAATGTAAATGCAATACAACTAAGCAATCGCTAGAGGGAGCACGGGAGATGTATAAATACAGACAAACAGGAAGTCAGGGACTCTTCACAGGAGCGGCAGCTGGGGAGCAGGAAAGAGACAGGCAGCTCAGATATAACATAGTAAAGAGCTGGAGAGAGAACAAACTCAAAATAAAGCATCTACTTCAACTGTAAGACTACGAGCTTTATTCAGACACAAGGAATAACACACCAGGGTTTATCCCTTGGCTTGGTGGTAATGGTAGAGTGGGAGATATAAGACCATAAGACAACCGAGCTGAATTAGGCCACTCGGCCCATCGAGTCTGCTCCGCCATTCAATCAGTGCTGATATTTTTCTCATCCCCATTTTCCTGCCTTCTCCCCATAGCCCCTGATCCCCTGAAGATATCTATCTCTGTCTTAAAGATCCTCAGTGATTTGGCTCCACAGCCTACTGTGGTAGAGAGTTCCACAGATTCAACACCCTCTGGCTGAAGAAGTTCCTCCTCATCTCTGTTTCAAAGGATTGTCCCTTTCATCCGAGATTGTGTCCTCTGCTTCTAGTTTTTCCTACAAGTGTGAACATCCTCTCCACATCCACTCTATCCAGACCTCGCAATATCCAGTATGTTTCAATAAGATCCCCCCTCATCCTTCTGAACTCCAACAAGTACAGACCCAGAGTCCTCAACTGTTCTTCATACGACAAGCTCTTCATTCCAGGGATCATTCTTGTGAACCTCCTCTGGACCCTTTCCAAGGCCAGCACATCCTTCCTTAGATACGGGGCCTAAAACTGATCACAATACTCCAAATGGGGTCTGACCATAGCCTTATACAGCCTCAGTGTTACATCCCTGGTCTTGCATTTTATGCCGGGCCATGAGGTTGCAGATTGTGGTGAAGTACAACTTTACTGCTACTGATGGCCTACAGCACCTTCTTGAGTGTTCAGATGCTCGATATGTTCGACTGTAGTGCCACACAACCTGAGGGAGGATATCCTCAATGTGAAGATGGGATGGTGTCTCCACAAGGACTGTGTGGTGCTCACTTCTACCGATACTGTCATGGACAGATGCATCTGCAGCAGGCAGATTGCTGAGGAGTCAAGTATGTTTTTCCCTCTTGTTGGTTCCCTCACCACCTGCTGCAGTCCCAGTCTAGCAGCTATGTCCTTTAAGACCTGGCCAGCTCAGACTATGGTGGTACTCTTGGTCATAGACATTGAAGTTAACCCCCCCCCCCCCGCCCCTCCCCCACCACCACCACCCACCCCCTGCCCCAGAGTATATTCTGCGACTTTGTCACTCACAGTGGTGTTCATCAGCTGATGGTGGCTGGTAGGTAATTAGCAGGAGGTTTCCCTGCCCATGTTTAACCTGAAGCCATGAGACTTCATGAGGTCCAGAGTCGATGTTGAGGACTCCCAGGGCAACTCCCTCCTGACTATACCACTGTGCCGCCACCTCTGCTGGGCCTATCCTGCTGGTGAGACAGGACATACTCAGGAATGATGGTAGCAGTATTTGGGACATTGTCTGTAAGGCATAATTCTGTGAGCATGACTGTGTCAGGCTGTTGCTTGATTAGTCTGTGGGACAGCTCTCCCAACTTTGGCACAAGCCCCCAGATGTTAGTAGGGCTGGGTTTGCCATTGTCGTTTCTGGTGCCTAGGTCAATGGTGCCATTTTCATTCCTTTTACGTGGTTTTGATTCAACTGAGTGGTTGCTAGGCCATTTCAGAGACATTTAAGAGTCAACCACATTGTTGTATGGGTCTGAAGTCACATGTCGGCAGACCAGGTAAGGAAGGCAGATTTCCTTCCCCTCAGGGACATTAGTGAACCAGATTGGGTTTAACGACAATCGATTCATGGTCATCATTGGACTTTTAACTCCAAATATTTTATTGTGTTTAAATCTTTCTGTGGTTGGATTCAAACCCGGGCCCCCAGATTATTACGCTGGATCTCTCAATTACTAGTTGAGCAACGATACTAATACATCAGCACCCCCCTCCAGCATCATACCAGCATAATCAATTTGCTCTTGTGTTTTATATCCCTATTAATACCATAATTAACTGCTCTCTTCGCCCAGCCTGTCACCTTCAATAATTTATGACAGTGATGGGCAACCTGTAGCCTGGGGGGCACATCAGGCCCAGCTGGGTTATAAATGGGACCCAGAAGACATATTGTTGACTGTTGAGCATGTGCAAGGTTGCCACATTCAGCTAATTTCTCTCCACAGTTACTTTCCTACCAGCATGACTGAAGTGATACGGACATGAAGAAAGGACAAGTGAAGTGAGGTGCTGATTGCACCCAACATTGTCTGTGAGAGCCGTGCTTCTCTGTGTCCAAAGTGTAAATATTCCTTTTGCTTTACCATTTGAAATTGATGATAGTTCTATTAATTTATAAATGATTAAGCATTTTCTACAACTTGTTATGAAATATTCAGCATGTGTTAAATATATTTAATCTTATTCATGGGATCACAGTGGTGGTGATATGCATCACTGTAAATACACAAGGGGTTAATGTAAATACACGTAGACTAGATAGACACCAGAGGGAGCACCAGAGACATCATGACACAGACATTCAACCAATAGGATAGGACCAACCAGTAAGATAGGAACGACCAATGGGCATTCACGATACACACAGAGGTGACACTACCACAGGGGGGCATTACAACACCTACCCATATAGGACACAGCACACACGATCTTCATCTTTCCAGTGGAGACACACAGTGAGTACAGACACAGGGTTGATTCAACATCACACCCACCACGTGGATTGTAGCAGACTGGTTCGTCAGTCTGAGTAGCTTTAGCAGGATTAACAGGAGAGTCGAATCCAAGTAGGAGAATTGTCAACAGTTTAATAAATATGTTAAAACTATCTCCAAGTCTGAACCTTCCTTTGTCAGAGTGCACATCAAGGAAGCAGCTTATGCTACGTCAAGAGCATAACAAAACAATAGTTAGGGACCTTTGGGAACACCACTAGAAACATTCCTCCATCACAAAGAATATCCATTGACAGTTACTCTCTGCTTCCTATTATTTAGACAAATGTGTATCTATGTTTCTATTTTCCTTTTTATTACCTGAGTTAAAACTTTTCTCATATATCTGTTGTGTGGCACTGTATTGAATGCCTCCTGAAAACCCATGTACACCACATCCACAGCATTACACTCATTGACCCTTTCTGTTACCTCTTCAAAAAAACTCCAACAAGTTAGTTATACATGATTTCCTTTTTAGAAATCCATGCTGGCTCTTCCTAATCAATCAACAATTTTCCATATGACTATTAATTGTATGCTGCATAATTGTTTCTAGAAGCTTGTCCACCACTAATGTTAAACTTACTGGCTTACTTACTGGCTGGGGCTATCCTTAGAACAAGGGCGTAACATTTGCAATTCTCCAGGCCTCAAGTTAGGAAACGGATAGCAATAGTTTTGAATAAGATCAAGTTTGTGGAAGGCTGAAAATAAAGGTTGGCCAAAGACCGTTGGAATATTCAAGTCTGTATCTAACAAATATGTCGATGAAGGCATCAGCTGCAGAGAGGGTTGCAAACAGTCTGCTTTAACCTGAGAAAGTAGCCAGGGAGGGGGACCGAATTGGTGGCTAAGAAATGGAGTTTGTGGAGGATGAAGACTGTAGTAATCCACGGGAGGCAGGAGTTCTGTCACCACACCAATATTTATTTACAATAATGATATTACAGGAGCAGCTACAAACAGTGCTGCTAGCAGTCCAGTCAACTTAAGACTGGCTCACAAAGCCTACACAGGTGCTTATATGGGCCCCCTCAATGAGCTATCATTGAGGGAGCTCATACTCCAATTGGCCAGCCAATAAAGCCAATTGAAGTTCATTACAAAGACAATAGATTTGATCTTCCCACTGTTACAACAATTAAAATAAGATCAGAAATTTAACATGCCCACACAACTCTTATCAAAATGTGATTGTGAAATGACTGTATGTATTAAGGCAATTGTAGAAACTCGTCATGTTTCTTTGCAAATTGTGTTGCTATTTTATCAAAGACGATAATTTATTTGGAATAAATTATTTAATGTCTCTGTAAAAGTAATGCAGAAAGGAATAAATAAAAACGCATTAAGCATTCAAAACATATATTAGCACAGTGTAGTTTCAAGGTCCAATATTTTGATTGCCAAAGAAAATAGTGCACAGGAACGTAAGTTTTCTGTGAAGGCTGCAAATCACAGTGTACAATCTTACAAGCAGAGTCCCACCAGAAACATAGGGACAACGTGTACCTCTGAGAGCCTCATCTCAATACTTTATCTGAAGACTGTCAGAAGATAGTATTCCAACTGCATATTGTATACTCATCATACACTCCATGATATAGGTTCTCTTACCCTACTTTGCCTAACTTTAATCCAGTACAAGAAAGTGATGTATTTTGCAGTACATGAGCAGTATCTCCTCAGAACTAAGATATCCTCAGTAATGTTTCTGACCTCCCCACTCTTATTTTCATAAAATACATTTCAGTTGTCATTCCAACAGGTATATCGAATAATTGATGCTTACGGCTAAGAAATATTTCTAACAGAAGTCTGTTCTATGATTCATCCACACCTTGATACTGACCAAAGTATAAAGTGACAATCCATCAGAGACATTTAATCCTAAATAAGATGTTGTAGTTGCTGAGATACCAAGTAGAGAAAGTTTAAACACAGAACAATCATACAGTGATGTAGCAATTAATATCGTTCTTATTAATGGATTATGGGGCAGCGCGGTGGCGCAGTGGTTACTACTGCTACCTCATGGCGCTGTGGACTCAGGTTCGATCTCAGTCCCGGGTCACTGTCCATGTGGAGTTTGCACCTTCTCCCCGTGTTTGCGTGGGTCTCACCCCCACAACCCAAAGATGTGCAGGGTAGATGGATTGGCCAAGCTAAATTGTTCCTTAATTCGAATTTTTAAAATAAGTTATTAATGGATTAGCACTTTAACTCAATCTGGGACATTCCTTTATCGACTCTTTTAATTAATTTAAAATAAAGACAGAGGAATGTGATCTGAATGCATTAATTTTTTGTCACTAATCGCACCAGCAATAATTTCTACACTATTTCCAATAATCCAGCAGAAAGGGTTTAAGAATTAACACAATTATTATAGTAACATTCTAAATGTGTTACTTAAAGGAACTCACCATTAAGCCATTAATTGTTCTTCTGTTTCCATTAGGTTTTTGAATTCCATTCTGCAAATAGCTAATCAAAGAAAAATCAATAGAGTTGACGAGGGAAGAAACCTGAGAACTCACATTTGACTAGAACGGAAATGCATTGACAAATGATTTGTGTGAAGCAACAATTAATATTGCCTCTAAATCTGTTCTCAATTGAAAATTAAGTTTCTTCAACATCAGTACATTAAACAAACCAAGTCATAAGATCTAAAGCACAAGAGCAGGAGTAGGACATTCAGTCCACCGAGCCTGCTACCTCATTCAATAAGTTCATGGCTGATCTATCGTGGCCTCAACTCCACTTTCCTACCTGCCCCATAAGCCTCGACTCCTGTGTGGATCAAAAATCTGTCTAACTCAACCTTGAATATATTCAATGCCCCAGCCTTCGCTGCTCTTGGAGGAAGAAAATTCCAAAGACTAATGAGTCTCTGAGAGAAGAAAATCCTCCTTATTACCATCTTAATTGGGAGACCACCCATTTTGAAACTGTGTCCCTGCTTCCCGCAATAGGGGAAAAATCCTCTTAGCATCTACCCTGTCAAGGCCGCTCAGAATGTTTCAATAAGATCATTCCTCTTAATTCCATTGTGTTTTGACCCAACTGGGAAGAGACCCAATCGATTGCAGGTTTAGAGAGGGTCCGCCCAGAAGGAAGCGAAGCCCCTGGGACCTATAAAAGTCAGGTCCAAGGACTGATTCGTTATTCTTGACCAGCCGGCCCTCCCAGCAGAACACCTTTGCAGCAGAAGACCTTGAGAAGGAGAGGCCTGGTCAGCAGCCACCATCAAGTAAGTGTCATACAACGCACGCTACGAGAGTAGACACTCCTGACCCCTTTAGTCCACACCAACTGGAAGCCTGCGGATCCAGGACAAAGCAAGAGGCCATTCTTCCCTGATCCAGCAGTTCCCTTGTTCCAGATAAGTATTGGCCTGGTAGTGGTAGGATTAGCCTAGTCTTGTAGTTTTATATGCATACGTAGTAGATAACTGTGTTATAATAAGTGTGTCTTGTTTGAACTTACTAACTGGTGTATTGAGTTATTGGTCTGAACTTGAACTTGAATCTTGTGGCGGTATCTTAACGATACCTGGCGACTCTAGAGCTAAGGAATAAAACAGAGCCAAATTGAGTGTAAAGCACACTCACCCAGAATGAGCAACATTTAGTGGCTACTCCGCCGGGACTCGACTAGAAGTGCCCCCCCCACTCCGAGAGAACCCAGCAATGTGAATCAGAAATCCAATTGTGAAAAGGAAAAACCAAAAGTGATAAAGTAGTTCAAATCAATGCTCATAATTCGGAAGTGTGTTTTTGCATGCGTAACTAACAGGGTTATAAGGTAAAACCGAGAGATTTTTATCGCGACAAACTGTCGGGAGTTTATAATTCGGAAAATAGCGAAAGCCGTACCCGTATTTTATAGCACTGCCTTATTATCCCTTGTTCCAAATTTAAAAGAGAGCATAAGATAGAAGAAATGGCCATGCAGGCAATGGAACGCCTCATGCACCCCCAAGAGTTTGTGGTCGGAGCGACCAGCAGAGTAGGTCACTGTCCCGTTTGGGAGCTGGAACTCAGCAAGTACCTCAAAGGGAAAGGATGGCCCCTTTGGAGTGAGTTTTGTTCGAATGAGGAGACAGGTCCCGGGAGTATAGGGCATACTTGGTGGGAGAACTTGTCTGAAATTCATAAGAAAGGTTTGAGTTAAGCACGTAAGCCGATGGCAATTGTGTTCTGCTTGGAACAATTGCGAGGCACAGAGGAGGTCGTCAGGACACTCCGAGCAGATTTAGAGGAGAGAAATAGAATGAGCAAAGTGGATGTCAGGGACATCGAAAGAGAGAATTTAGAATTAAGGCAAAAGTTGGCAGATAAGGATAGAGAGGTGGAAGATGCCAAGAGGGCACACCAGTCTTGTCTAACCCATCTGAGCAGCTCCCAGGTACAATACGAAAAAGTCTATCAGGATGTGCAGCGTGCAGTCTTGATAAGACAAGAATCAGAGAAGCAGGCAGAGACACTGAAGAAGCAGTGTAGCGACATGAAGGCAGCTTTAAGGGCACTCCATGCTGCCACCACTGAGCAAAGGCAAAGCACAGTGGACCATGCTAAGTGTAGGAAGCAGATTGTGGAGCTGCAATCTCTACTTTCTGTGCAGAATGGCTTCCAAGAAACGTTTGGAACGCAATTAGAGGAAGAGAATGCACCAGATTTGCAGGAGTTAAGCGAGACAGCGCAGCGATATGTTCAGGGAACATGTGCGCTAGAAAGACAGCAGAAAATGAAAGCACCCCAACACCCCACAGATCAGATAGCACCCGCACCAATGAACCCAGTCACCACCCAACGAAAAGCAACCGCAGACGGCGCACCCGAGATCACTTACACCACCCCCTTAACCGTGACTCAACTAAGGGATGCGTGTGAGAAAATCACCCCGTTCCTCCCCACTTCAGACCCCCACCAATTCTTTGCAAGAGTTAAACAACAGGCGACCATGTACGGCCTTGATGCACGAGAGCAGGTTAAGCTCACAGTTTTGAGTTTAGACTCATTGGTAGTAGCAGCCCTCCCCGACCCACAGAACGTTGGAGGAGGCACCCTCGAAGAAATGCATACAGCTATTTTGGATGCGATAGGGTATAACAGAGGAGACCCAGTTGAAGGCCTAAACAAGTGTAGGCAGAAAAAGACCGAGCACCCCACAGCATTTGCAGGAAGGCTGTGGATTCACTTCACTGCAGTTTTCGGTGAATTAGACCGCGCACATTTGACCCAGGATAACATGGTTCAATGGACCCGCACAATCATCTCCCACGCCACAGAGGCAGGACAGAAAGCCTGCTCTAATTACGACCCCTCAGAAGAGGCCCATAATGAAAAATGGGTCTTGAAAAGATTGTCCCGCATTTGGGAGCAATCTGTGCACAATAACGCAGCATTTAAGAAGCCCGAAGAGCGCAACAAAACCCCGCATGGGTAAATGAGGGACAGAACAGCCCCCCACAGAAGTCACAGGAATGTTTTAACTGCGGACAGTTAGGGCATTTTGCTAGAGAGTGCAATGCACCACAAAAACCTCAGAGAAGCCAGCACACAGGCACTCTGAACAGGAACATAGCGAAGCCTATTCACAGTATAGGGACGCAGTCAGGACAGACCAATGTGGACGGAACGGACTGATGGTGTTCAGGCTCCCCCACTTGGGTCTGTGACACCCTCTGGGACAGATCCGGACGACCGGTAGTCACAGTGAAAATTCGGGGAAAGCCCATAGAGTTACTCTGGGGCACAGGAGGGACCCATTACAGCCCCTGTACCAATTCAGCTAGGGAATATCTCCACCAGACACCTAATTGTTTTAATTGATCTGACCCACACAGCAGAACACATACTCGGCATTGATTTTATGAATGCACACAGCCTGTCGTTCGACCCAGTCAATCAGTGTGTCTGGCGAATGGCAAAATCAGACAGAGCACCCGCAGCGCTCACAGTAGGTGAGTACGAACATAGGATCAGCGCAGTAGGCGACTATTGTTTTGACCCGACCACGCTAAACACGGACAAACAGGTTAGGGCAGTTTTAAACAAATACAGGACAGCATTTGCCAGTACCAGCACAACTGCGGCAGAATGACTGGACAAGTTCAGATTACAGGACCTGACCTGAGACCACAAAGACAGTATAGATTTCCCCTGGAAGCGGAGGGAGAAATTGGAAAGGTAATAGAGAGCTTATTAGAGCAGGGCGTGCTAAGGACAGTAGCCTCCACTAATAATGCCCCTATTTGGCCAGTGAGGAAGCCTGATGGATCATGGCGTCTGACCATTGATTATCGGGTACTCAACAAAGTTACCCCAGCAGTAGCCCCCACGGTAGCAACAAGTCCCGACACCTTGCTCAAGCAGGGACTCAACTCCAAGTATTTTACGGTTTTGGACATTAGCAACGGCTTTTGGTCAATCCCATTGGCGAAGGCGTGCCAGTACAAATTCGCATTCACTTTCAAAGGTCAGCAGTACACGTGGACATGCCTCCCACAAGGATTCCACAACTCCCCCTCCATTTTCCACCGACAGCTGGCAAATGGACTATCAAAATTATCCTGACCCGAATGTCTGGTACAGTATGTGGACGACCTATTACTGCAGACAGACACCAAGGCAGAGCACATCACGCTTCTGTCTGAACTCCTACAACTCTTGCAGTCAATTGGATGTAAAGTAAACCCCAGAAAGGCCCAACTATTGGAGAATAAAGTGATGTATTTGGGTACAGTCATCACGCACGGCAAACGCGAGATCGAGTTCAAAAGAATTGACTCGATCGTCAAATTGCTCCTTCCCCAAAATGTTTCAGCTCTCCATTCGTTTTTAGACTGGTTGGGTATTGTCGGAACCATATCGATGGTTTTGCGACCAAGGCAGCCCCACTTTCAGACCTCCTTAAGAAAGGAGCCGCTTGGGAATGACTTCCGCAGCATACAGAGGCTGTGGAAGATTTAAAGAAAGCCGTTAGCGCAGCACATGCACTACAAGTTCCAGACACGCTCTCCCCCTATGCAATTGAGGTAGCAAGCACAGATCTGACCCTCTTGGCCATGCTCCTTCAGGAACGGCACGAGCAACTACGACCAGTGGCTTATGCCTCCCGACTTTTAGACCCAGTAGAGCAAGGATTTTCAGCCTGCGAAAGGCACCTACTCGCAGTATTCTGGGCAGTACAGTACTTTTCGTACATTACCGGACTAAACCCCATAACGATTTTGACCGAACACACCCCCACACAGCTTCTATTGGACGGACAACTGAAGGATGGTTCAGTTAGCCAAATTAGAGCAGCTAGGTGGACACTTCTTTTACAAAGACAGGACATCACAGTGAAACGGACCAAGACACACAGCTTCTTAGCAGACACCTCCAATACCCAGGACAACCCCATGATTGCGAGATAGTAGCCCCCCTCCACAACACAGGACCTTTCATTGCAAAGATGCCCCCCAGGAAGATAGGAAGTTCCACTCAAAGCCCCCAGCACACAGACACGTGTGCCCCCTTGAAGATTTATGTGGATGGTTCATCCACTGTTTTAAATGGTGAGCGCATTACAGGATGCGGCATCTATGTAGAGGATGCGCAGGGACGCACATTAGAAGAGATATCGTTAAAGTTACCCGGTCACTTAGGCAGCAGAGCTCGTGGCCATAGCTTACATAGTGGACCACCCAGATTCGTTCCCCAGCCCAGCAGATATATATTCTGATAGTTTGTATGTCTGCAACAGTTTGACGGATTTTCTACCCCTGTGGAGGACAAGAGGTTTTGTCTCCGCGGACGGAAAGCCCCTTCCATCAGCCCCATTGCTCCGCCATATCCTAGAACAGGCAAAGGATAGGACACATGGCATCATTAAAGTCAGAAGTCACCATCGGTCATCCCCCCCGGAAATGTGAAAGCCGATGCACTGGCAAAAGCAGGTTCCAGGCACGGACATTTTTGGACACCCCCAGCTAGCGCCCAGCTAGCGCCCCTGTGAGTTCAGTTCAGGTCTCACAGACAAACATTGAGGACCTAGTATAGGCACAAAGACAGGACAGCAATCTCAGGGAGATTAGTAGAGGAAAGTTTTTGGCCCCGTACGACAAGTTTAAAGACGCTCTGACCACACATGATGGTGTGGTCATCAAAGATAAACTGTATGTGGTTCCTGAGAAAGACAGGAATCAAATGATTGCCTTATTCCATGACAGTCATGGACATCAAGGGATAGACCCCACCACAGCCCACCTGAGACAGCTCTGTTGGTGGCCACATTTGAGAGAGGATGTAACACATTACATCGAAAATTGTTTGATTTGTGCTCAGAATAACCCGGACAGGTATTCGAAGAAGGCACAGCTCAGTCACACTCGCCCCGTTAATGGCCCCTGGACAAATCTCCAGATCGATTTTATAGGCCTATTGCCCCCTTGCAGGAATGGCTATAGATACGTTTTGGTGGTCATTGATACGTTCACGAAATGGGTAGAGGCTTTCCCATCTCGAACTAACACAGCCAAAACAACCGCAAAGATCCTGACACACCACATCTTTACTAGATGGGGACTCCCCAGAAGTATTGAGTCGGACCAGGGATCTCATTTTACAGGACGGGTCATGAAGAACGTCCTGACCATATTCGACATTAAACAAAATTTCCACATTGCGTACCACCCCCAGTCCAGCGGCATAGTGGAACGCATGAATCGGACTCTAAAATCGACCCTGAGAAAGATGGTCCAGGAAAACAATACAACTTGGGATTCGGTGCTCCCATTCGCTCTTATGTTTTTAAGGAATATTGTTTCAGCTTCAACAGGTTTCACCCCACACACACTCGTGACCGGACGCCCCATGAAAGGTTCTGAATTCCTTTTAGGACTCGACATGACCAGCCCAGACGTGACGGCCCTCACACACGAGACAGCCGTAAAGCAATTAGTGGAAACTGTAAGATCGGCTCAGTTAACAGCCGCAGTTAAATTGGGAAAGAAAAAGAAACAGAGCAAGGCTTGTTTCGACAGAACAGTACATTCCACAGAGTTTCAGGTTGGACAACGGGTAATGTTGTCTGTTTATAACCCCAGCACGTTTTTGGCCCCAAAACTTTCAGGTCCGTGCTCAATTGCGGACAAAATCAGCCCTTCAGTATATAAGATAAAGTACCCTGACGGGAAGACTGCCTGGTTCCATATCAACCAGTTAAAGGCATATGGAACACAGTCCAACCACACACACCATGTCCTGCTAGACGCAGCAGAACACCACTCCCCGCCCACAAGAGACGCATTTCCACCCTCCCCCTCACAGAACAGCACCTCATCGGACTCGACCTCGACTCCGCCCATTGACTTCAGACCACGCCCCGAAACGCCCACAAGCTGCCACAGCAGAGACAGCGACTGTGACTTTGACGACAGCCACAGCACGCCGCTCTACTGCCCTGATACACCAGACCCCACACACACCAGCTACGACCCCGACTACAGTGATTTGGAGATCACTTACATTAAGACACCAAACCCACACCCAGACCCACTGCCCAACTATGACGACCTCGACAACGTTCACACAAATTTGGACACGACCATTTGGCACCGAGACAACTCTTACAGGCTCGTTCGGAATGACGAGAGAAACCCTCGGTCACACAACTCACTCATAGCATGCCTGATCCATACAAGGGTATGGGATCCGGGAGAAGAGGATGACTTTAAGTCTGACTCTCGACACGGCAACCCCTTTGCAACCCTGTTCGCAGAGAATGAAGAGAATTGAGGTGTCCAGATGATGTAAAAAGAGGAACCGCTTGAGAGACAAACAGTGTCCTTTTCTGATGGAACCTGCAGTATGTTTGGTTCATGTTTGTTTGTTTCATGTTTGTTTTTCGATCAGTTCAGAATGACTAGGAGGATTGGCCACAAGACTTTCAGCTGAAAAGTTTGTGACCATCTCACATTTCGTCATTGTTCTTCTGTAGTGAAGATGTTTTGTTCCCGAGACCATTTCATAACTGCCCTTCTGATTCGGCGGAAGTCTTGTCTGCCGATACCTCAGAGAACTTGTCAGATGCCAAATCAGCTGGAATGTCTGAAGCCCAGCTAAAAGCTTCTCCCTTGAATCCACTGGGAGGTCCCTAGCTCCAGTTTCATAACTGCTCTTCCTTTTGGAGGGCAGAAGAGGCAACCCCCATGATGATTACATTCTTGCCCGTTCATTTCAGGTCGCTCAGGCAGTGGAGAAAAGGCATTGAGGACCCGCCCTGTCTGAGGACCACCCCACTGGTCAACTAAGCTCAGGTACAGCACAGCACACCCTACCCGGGGATTCCACCCAACTCTTACCCGTCGCGGCCCATACGCAACTCATTCGAAAGTCTAATTTCTAAAATGTTTGGTTTTGTTTCCTTTGTTTTAGGTAGCCCTTTAGTTGCCTTTCCAGATGTTATTTACATCCAGAAACAGTGGGATGGTAAATTGTAAAGCCTGCGAGACGGCTCGCAGTGAAACAGTATTTTGAGTATATGCCTGGTCCTAAATTTCGTTTTGAGAAAAAAAAATGAGGGGAGTCACAGGGAGTAACTTGACCATTCATAAAGGAAAAATTGACACAAGAGGACAGATATACTATCATTCGAGGTATTAAGCAGAACACTAACAGATACTATGCTTGATCCCCTAGCTTTCGGACTTTCGAAGGAAGGACCAAAGCAGGATCAGAGCAAGATCACAGCAAGAAAAGAGAACAGAAGGAAGAGAAGAGAGAAGGAAAATGACAGCCGCGACTGTATTTTTCTTCATCACCTTTGTATATTTGCGCGTGGAAGCGAACCCCCTTACCCCACCCCGGCCGTTAATGTTTCCCAGACACAGACCACTCCAAGCCCAGTAAACGGCAACAGTACCCCGACCTGGCGTACCAGATTCATGACTTGGTACTCCTTGTCATATGTCATAGAATCGCTTTTGGCACTGGCGATTGTCTGCATCCTAGTTCGGACCCTTCGGATGAGGAAATGGCGAAGGAGAGCCTACAACTCTCGTACCCCGGTATATAGGATCAGATCCCCTATCTTCGCATTTCCCCAGGCCCCCAAAACACTCGCAATGTGAATAAAGGATTTTCTTTTCGTTTTGCCATACCATGTAAATAAAAGAATGTTTTAAAATGTTTTGTACCTCTGAGTTCAACTGCCGAGTGAGAGAAATGTGCCATGAATGCTGCTGTAAGTTTGTACTGATAGGAAGTTTAGAATGATTGCATGTAAGTGAGTGTAGTTTATTTAAGGATAGTTAGAGGTTCCCGAGTAATGCATGTCCCCTATGACATAGTGCCAAATAGAGATTGTGGATAAAGTTTTTCTGCATAGTTGAGGAAAGTGCAGAGGCCATGGAACTCGCTGATGTCAGGGAACAGAGACACCGTACTTAGGTGGTACTTCACACTTTCGCGTTAGGATCACAAGGAGGGAGTGTAGCCACCTGGGTTGGCCACTTCCTCACACAAAATGGAAGAACACAAAGATTACAGGGAAAAATGGACATTGGCAAAGAAACAAGCAGTTTGCAGAATCCCCTGTATTCTAGCTGCTACAGAAACCAGACAGAATTGTATCTAACGAGCTGCGCATATTAAGTGAGCGATTCACGGTGATTCCCAGGCACAATGGACACAACAGTTAACTGCAATTGAAACATTCTATGGAAGGTCAGACATTCCGGCGCCAGTGGAGTCTAAGACAAAGGACACCAATAAGGTGTAAGGAACCGCCAGGTGATCGAGGAACAGCCCCGTTATTGGGGAAATTCAAATCAATCGATTGGGAAGAGACCCAATCGATTGCAGGTATATAGAGGGTCCGCCCAGAAGGAAGCAAAGCCCCTGGGACCTATAAAAGTCAGGTCCCAGGACTGATTCGTTCTTCTTGACCAGCCAGCCCTCCCAGCAGAACACCGTTGCAGCAGAAGACCTTGAGAAGGAGAGGCCTGGTCAGTAGCCGCCATCAAGTAAGTGTCATACAACGCACGCTACGAGAGTAGACACTCCTGACCCCTTTAGTCCACACCAACTGGAAGCCTGCGGATCCAGGACAAAGCAAGAGGCCATTGTTCCCTGATCCGGCAGTTCCCTTATTCCAGATAAGTATTGGCCTGTTAGTGGTAGGATTAGCCTAGTCTTTTAGTTTTATATGCATAAGTAGTAGATAACTATTATAATAAACATGTCCTGTTTGAACTTACTAACTGGTGTATTGAGTTATTGGTCTGAACTTGAACTTGAATCTTGTGGCGGTATCTTAACGATACCTGGCGACTCTAGAGCTAAGGAATAAAACAGCCAAATTGAGTGTAAAGCACACTCACCCAGAATGAGCAACACTACAAATGCCAGCATTTGTTGCCCTTCAGAAGGTGGTCGTCATCTGCGAACATCTCCACTTCTGACCTTATGATGGAAGGGATGTCATTGATGAAGCAGCTGAAGATTGTTGGACACTGCCCTGAGGAACTCCTGCCATGACGTCCTGTAGCTGAGATGTTTTACCTCCAACCATCACAACGATCTTCCTTTGTGCCAGGTATAACTCCTACCAGCGGAGAGTTTACCCCTGATTCCCATTGACTCCAGTTTTGCTCGGACATGTTGATGGCATACTCGGTCAAATGCTGCCTTGATGTCAAGGGCAGTCACTCTCACCTCACCTCTGGCATTCAACTCTTTTGTCCATGTTTGAACTAAGGCTGTAATGAGGTCAGGAGCGGAGTAACACTAGTGGAATCCTCGTGAGCAGGTTATTGTCGAGTAAGTGCCATTTGATATCACTAATGATGACTCCTTCCATCACCTTGCGGAAGATGAATAGTAGACTGATAAGGAGGTAATTGGCTGGTTGGATTTGTCCTGTTTCTTGTGTACAGGACACACTAGGGCAATTTGCCACATTGCCAGGTAGATGCCAATGTTGTCGCTGTACTGGAACAGCTTGGCTAGGGGTGCGGCAAATTCTGGAGCACAATTTTTCAGTACTATTGCTGAAACATTGTCAGCGCCCATAGCCTTTGCAGTATTCAGTGCTTCAGCTGTTTCTTGATATCACGTGGAGCGACTGCTTTTGGCTAAAGACTGACATCTGTGATGCTAGGGACCTCCGGAGGATACCGAGATGAATCATCCACTTGGCCGCTCTGGGTGAAGATTGTTGCGAATGACTCAGCCTTGTCTTTTGCACTGATGTGCTGGGCTCCTCCATCATTGAGGATGGGGATATTTGTGGAGCCTCCTCTTCCAGTGAGTTGCTTAATTGTCCACCACCATTCTGAGTTTGCACTTCCTCCCTGTGTCTGTGTGAGTTTCCTCTGAGTGCTCCGGTTTCCTCCCACGTTCCAAAGATGCGCAGCGTAGGTGAATTGGCAATGCTAAATTGCCCCTTAATGTCCAAAAGGTTTACAGAGTTATAGGGATAGAATGGAGGCGTGGGCTTAAGTAGTGTGCGCTTTCCAATGCCGATGAAGACTTGATGGGTCGAATTACCTCCTTCAACACTGTAAATTCTGTGATTCATGGCTGGATGTGGCAGGATTGTACAGCTTAGGTCGGATGCATTTGTTGTGGAATTGTTTAGCCCTGTCTATTACTTGCTGCTCATGCAAGTAGTCCTCTGATGTAGCTTCACCAGGTTGACACCTCATTTTTTAGTATGCCTGATGTAGCTCCTGGCATGCTCTCCTGCACTCTTCATTGAACGAGGGTTGATCCCCTGATTTGGTGCTAATGGTAGAATGGGGGATATGCTGGGCCATGAGGTTGCGGATGGTGGTTGAGTACAATTCTGCTGCTGCTGATGGCCCACAGCGCTTCATGGATGCCCACTCTTGAGTTGCTAGATCTGTTCGAAGTCTATCCCATTTAGCACAGTGGTAGTGCCACACAGCACGATGGTGGGTTTCCGCAATGTGAAGACAGGACTTTGTCTCCACAAGGACTGTGCGGTGGTCACTTCTACCGATACTATCATGGGCAGATGAACTTGCAGCAGGCAGGTTGGTGAGGATGAGGTCAAGTATATTTTTCCCTCTTGTTGTTTCCCTCACCACCTGCTGCAGTCCTCATCCAGCAGCGATGTCCTTTAGGACCTGGCCAGCTCAGTCTGAGGTGGTACTACCAAGCCACTCTTGGTGATGGACATTGAAACTCACAACCCAGAGCATATTCTGCACCCTTACCACCCTCAGTGCTCCCTCCAAATGGTGTTCAACATGGAGGAGTACTGATTCATCAGCTGATGGTGGCAGGCACATGGTAATCAGCAGGAGGTCTCCTTGCCCATGTTTAATCTGAAGCCATGAGACTTCATGGGGTGCAGAGTAGATGTTGAGGACTCCCAGGGCTACTCCCTCATGACTATATACCACTGTGTCACCACCTCTGCTGGATCTGTCCTGTTGGTGAGACAGGACATACCCAGGAATGGTGATAGTGGTGTTTAGGCCATTGTCTGGTCGGGAATAGCAGGCCGAATCGCACCCCTTTTTTGTAGAGCGCCGTTTCGCTTTATTGAATTTGACCCTCGTTTTTGCCACCTCCACCCAAATTTCCTGGTAGACCCTGATTCTGTGCCCTTCCCACGAGCATGACTTTGTCTCTCAGGCCCACCTCAGGATTTTTTCCATGTCTTGGATTCGGTGCAGCTTTGCAATTATCGCCCTCGGCTGCTCCCCAGTTTTCGGTTTAGGCTGGAGCGACCTTTGTACCTTGTCCATCTAATAATAATAATCGCTTATTGTCACAAGTAGGCTTCAATTAAGTTACTGTGAAAAGTCCCTAGTCGCCATATTCCACCGCCTGTTCGGGGAGGCCGGTACAGGAATTGAACCTGCGTTGCTGGCATTGTTCTGCATTACAAGCCAGCTGTTCAGCCCTCTGTGCTAAACCAGCACCTCTGGGGGAGTTTGGAAAGTCTTCCCACCCAACTAGATTGCCCAGCATGTGGACGATATAGCTGTTGGGTTCCTTCCCTCAATTCCCTCTGGCAGGCCCACGATGCGGACGTTTTGCTGCCTGGACCTATTCTCCTGGTCTTCAACCTTCTCTTTTAGGAAAGGTTCTAAACATGCGCCGCCACCAACCTCTTCACCACGGCCTACAGAGTCACGGCCCTGTCACTCTGGTCCGTTGATGCCTTCTCCAGGTCCAGGATCATTCCTCTCCTGGGCCTCCACCTTCCGCTCCAGGCTTTCTATCGGGCGCTGAAGGGTGGCTATCGCTTCGGTCACCACCTCCTTCATCACCCCCTGGAGCTGAGTCTTGATCGCTCCCTTCCTATCAAAACGTTCCTCCATCCATCCCCCTGTGTGTGTGTGTGTGTGTGTGTATGTGGCTGGGTGGGGAGGGATGTAGTTGACTGCTCCTGCTCCACTGTTCAGGTCGCCGATCTATCCCCCTCCTGGTTCGCCTGGGCCTCCGCCTCGCCTCGTGGGGCCACCGGTCCGCTCGCCTGTTGTTCCTGCCCCTTTCCTTCACTTCTGCTTCTGATTTCTCGCTGTCCCCTCGAGCTGCTGTTCGCGGGCATCGCCTTTCCTTCTCACGCTGTTGGTGTCTTTTGTATTTGGGTGGGTTTGATTGAGGTGGCTGTTGGGGCCAAAAACTCAAATAAATTCACTGTGTTGGGTCCGACTGGGGGGAGAGCCGCCTGATGTGCGTCCACTCAACACATCATAGGCAATCGACAATTGTTTCATGGTCATCAGTAGACTTTTAATTCCAGATATTTAATTGAGTTTAAATTCCACCACTTGCCATGATGGGATTCAAACCTGTGTTCCAGATCATTATCCTGGGTCCTGGTTTACTAATCCAGTGACTTTCTCCCTGTGTCTGGGTGGGTTTCCTCCAGGTGCTCTGGTTTGCTCCCACAGTCCAAAGAAGGCTGAGGGGTGACTTAATTGAGGTGTATGAAATTATGAGGGAATGAGACAGGGTGGACAGGATAAAATTGTTTCCCTTGAGATCTTCCTGGTAGCAGCCGACCTACAAGACATGGCCGATGCTGAAAAGACAGAGCTTCTGCTCACCATCGTGGGTGCAAGAGCAGAAGAAATCTTCAAAACATTCAAGTTCTCCAAAGGACAAGACGAGTGAATTCCAGACAGTCATGGACAAATTCGAACGATACTGCGAGGAAAAGACAAAGAAACCAACAGAAAACGGTAAAAGAGGCGCCAATACTAACCACGAGGCCGGTGTGGGCGAGTGGCGAACAACAATTTTGCTTGGTGGCCATCTTGGAAAAGGTGCCGCACATGCGCAGTTGAGAGAAATATGCAAAGTAAAGGGACAGCGATCTGCGCATGCACACTCACTTCCCACGCTGTACGTCACAAGCGTCGTGATGTCAGAGGCCCCAGACCACGCCCACTTAAAGGGGAAATGTCCCAAAACACGGAAAAAAATTTTAAAGCCTCAAAACCAGATTTGTTCACCTGTAACGACAGCACAATGCCTGAAATTCGACCAGTAGCTGAAAGTAACCTCCGCAGAACCCTGCAATAAGCAGTTAGCACCGCCCAAAGAGATGATACAGTCCTTGAAGACTATGATTTAGACCTTGAATTCTTCTTTGGACATCGCGAGCCCAATGCCAGCTCCGACACAAAAGTGATGATATGGTCCTAGAAGACTACGACTCAGACAATGATTTCATTATTGGAGATGGTGACCCCAGTACCAAATCCGAACAGCAACGAGGTGTGTTCTACAGTGAAGACCCCGACACAGACGTGGATGTGTTCTTCGGATTTGAGGATCTTCAGCCCAGCATATATGACATCCCGACTTGTGAGTGCAAGATTATGCTGCGGCCTGACGCCAAGAAACAGACAGCAGCCTGCTGCCACACAGAGAGTGGTCCATGCACCACGAAGAGTTCCCGACTCCACACAGGGAGTGGTCCATGTACCACGAAGGATCCCAGCCTCCACAAAGAAAGCAATGAAAGACTCCACAAATGAACAAGAAGTGATGACAGTCTCCACAGCGAGACCAATGCACAATTCCACAGAGGGAGTAACCCAAGCCTCCACAGCGAGCTCGTGGATGGACTCCATGATGGAAGGAACGCAAGACTCCAAGTGCCGTCCTCGCATGAACAAGACCATGAGGATCTAGCAACCTCCTCTGAGCAACCAGCAGCAGACAATGCAAGTGTGCCACACTCAAGTGAACAACAGAAAGACTATGACAGTCTGCCACGCTCCAGTGAACAACAAAGCGACTATAACAGTCCACCCAGATTGTTTGAGCCACTAGAAGAAGACTCTGACAGTCTACCCAGGTCAAGTGAACATCAAGAACACACTGAGGCTCTACGCACTGTATGTGAGACAAGTGGCGATGGCATCCCACTTCCCATACCAGATGTGCAACGTGACAGACCTCAGCTAGTGTGTACAGAGGCACTTGACAATCACAGGGAGACTACTGGTGACTCCGGTGACACCACATTAATTCAATCCTCATCTGCTCGATCCTCTCCACAAGCAAATGAATTCCTGAACGTTTTGACTCGGACATGGAGCATTATGAAGCCTCAGAAGATGCAAGTAAACCTGAAATAACTCCGGACGGGGAGCATCAAGGAGCCAAAACTGACTCAGGTGAAACAGACCAGACTCCAGACGGAGAGCATCGACAAACCAAAGCTGATTCAAGTAAGCCGGACATGACTCCAGACGGGGAGCGCCACAAACACAATGACGGCATGCACAAGGAAACAGAAGATGCCTCAAAGCACGCTTATACAAGTAACTGTGTGAAACGACTCACTGCGGTCCTTGAGCGCAGCAAACACGACAACAAAACCAACCAACACAACAACAACATCAAAGACAATAACAAGAAGCATACCAAAGGCAACTGCGTCGACAACAAGCACAACAAACAAAACGCCACTGGAACTACGAGCGATAGAACATAGCATGACTCTGCAAATACGGACACTGTTACTGCTCAGCTCAGTTCAATGACATACCATGGCAGGACGACACAGATTGCATACATTGCTACCACAAGCATCGAAAGAAAGAAAGAGTCCACATCAGACAACAAAGTGATTTGACCACTTCTTGGTTCCTTACGCACAGGGACACTGATGGCGTTCACAAGGACATGCCACCATCAACATCACCAACTCACCAACCAAACAAGAAAGACACTCGACCATAATAATTAATGAATTTTGGACTCATGCATATGATTTGGACTTATTGTTTAATGATCACTGTTATCAGAACTTGTGCATAGCATCACTTATCTACCTGTTTTTGTTCAATTTTCTTTAACACTGTACAGAAAATATGTAACACAAAGAAAGGGGGATGTGGTGATATGCATCACTGTAAATACACAAGAGGTTAATGTAAATACACATAAACTATATAGACACTAGAGGGAGCACCAGAGACATGACACACAGACATTCAATCAATAGGCCAGTAAGATAGGACGTGACCAGTGGGCATTCACAACACACACAAAGGTGACACTACCACAGGGGGTCATTATACCAACCCATATATAAGGTCACAGCACACATGATCTTCCTCTTTCCAGTGGAGACTCTCAGTGAGTACACAGGGTTGATTTGGAACACATCACACCCACCACGTGGATTGTAGCGGACTGGTTCATCAGTCTGAGTAGCTATAGCAGGATTAACAGGAGAGTCGAATCCAAGTAGGAGAATTGTTAACAGTTTAATAAATGTGTTAAAGCTATCTCCAAGTCTGAAACTTTCTTTGTCAGACTGAACATCAAGGAAGTAGTTATGCTACGTCAAGAGCATAACAAAACATTCAGCACATACACCAGCTAGGAATTGGTCACACATGAGCAGTTAATGCATTTCTGTTCTGTAGGTTGGGAACTGGCCCAGCGCACATGCGCAGTCAGCATTTTTGCCTTCTTGAGGCTGGGACCAAGGCCTGCACGCCTGTACAGAAGAGAGGAAGCCAATCTGCACAAAAAGGTCAGCTGACCTGGAACTGGAGTGCCATTCAAGAGAAGGTATCATGGACAGCAGGACACGGGAAAGGGGGAATAGGTAAGGTCCCAAACCAAGAAGAATGTCCCAAACCAGGGATCGGGACAGAATGAGGTCCCAGAAGTAAGTTCTAGTCAGGGGCAAAAACAGGGTTTAGAGCTAGATCCCAATGATTCAAGATGAAGGACAGGGGCAGAGACAAATGCTCCAAGTTAAAGGATGTGCTGCAGGGAGCAGACTTTACGTAAAGCAGGCTCGAGCGGCTGAAGGTTATGACTTGTGCTGCGGCCTGTCAGGGCACCCTTTAGAGCAGTGGTGTTCTACTTGGTAAGGCCAAAGATCGGAAAGTGTATTTGGAAGGTGAAGTGTGAGTGTACTCGGAGATCCAGGGTAAAGGAATCTCAGAAGGCAAGATTGAAATCCTGGAGGCGGATTCTGGTAGAAGTTGTCCAAGTCAAAGTGGCGTTTGGAATGAATTCCAAGATGAGATTGGAAACCCTCATGAGAAAGACAAAGTTTCAGGGAGACCTCATGGTGTGACAAGCAACTGGTTGGGTTGTTGAGAATTCCATAGAATCTTTTTTGGTCACATCTCTTGTTTACATTGGAATGTGGTCTGTCTGTCCACTGTTCAGCTGGTAATTCATGTGTACTGCGTGACTTACCCTGAATATTAGAGTAAAGATAAATATGGTAAATTGATTCATCTTTCCAAATTGTATGCATCATGTAATAATCCTTGCTGCTTATTTCCTTGTTCCAAGGTTATTTTATTATTTTTGATCTGTGACCCATATTCAGAATGTGCATTTAAACAGAGGACTCAAGCTGAAGCAGCCCACTTGTCAGGACAGTGTTCCTGGGTTGTGTATTTTGGAGAGGAGAAACACACTCCTTACCATTGAGTGAATCTGGGGTAGCACGGTGGCGCAGTGGTTAGCACTGCTGACTCACAGCGCCGAGGTCCCAGGTTCGATCCCAGCTCTGGGTCACTGTCCATGTGGATTCTCCCCGTGGCTGTGTGGGTTTCCTCCGGGTGCTCTAGTTTCCTCCCACAGTCCAAAGGTGTGCAGGTTAGGTGGATTGGCCCTCCTAAATTGCCCCTTATTGGCCAAAAGGATAGGTGAGGTTCCTGGATTACTGGGATAGGATGGGGTGTGGACCTAGGTAGGGTGCTATTTTGGAGGATTGGTGCAGACCCAATGGGCCAAATGGCCTCATTCTGCACTGCAGTGATTCTGTAATTCTATATCTACAGACTCAACTTTATTCACGTCCTTGTTACTTCCGCAAGAACTTGTATAAATTAGTCAAACAGGTGTTCACTTTCACAAATCCTTGTTGACTCTACCTGATTACATTAAGGTTTTCTAAACGTCCTGCTATAATTTCCTTAATTATAGATTCAAGCATTTCACCATGACAGATGTTAAACTATATGGTCTGTAGCTACCTGATTTCCGTTTCTCTTCTATCTTGACTAGAGTTGTTTTCGTTTCAGATTCTATGTACTTTTGGAAAATTAAATCAGAGCACCTGTTGTCTCCACAGCCACTTTGTTTAGAACCCAACGATGAAGTCTGTAAGGTCCTGGTGATTTATCAGCTTCAATTCTATTAGTTTTCTCAATATCTTTTCCCTGGTGATTGTAATTGGTTTGAGTTCCTTACTTGCTTTCACCTCTTGATTTACAAATAGTTCTGAATTTGTGACTTCTACAGCCAAATACACAAGGCTGAATTTTCAACCGCAAGGTGAGTAGCAGTGATTGCGAACATTTCCAGCTCAGCCCACCCACCTCAGAATAAGTGTCACAAAGGATGTGATTTTCATTGTGTGTGTGGGTGTGTGTGGGGGGCGGGGGGGTGGGGGGGGGGGGGGGGGGGCGTCGATGGGCATGGTCAGCAGGTGTGGGCCAGAGTTGGACCTGCTGTATTGGGGAGGCAGCCATAGGCACTGCCAGTGATGAGGCCGGCTGTTTAAAAGGCCCATCGCGGTGATGTTGAATTTCATCTCTGTTATAATAAAAACAGAGGGCGGGATTCTCCCAGCCCTGTGCCGGGCCGGAGAATCCCCGCCAATGCGCCACGCCGCCCAGACGCTGGCACGCGATTCTCCGGAGAATCGGCACCATTGGCTCAGGCGTGGTTGGCGCGGCGCCTGTCGCGGGCCACTCTACACGGCCGGCCTGCCGATTCTCTGGCCCGGATGGGCCAAGCGGCTGTAAGAAAAGAGCCGAGTCCCGCCGGCGTCATTCTAAGCTGCTCTGAGCTGGCGGGACCTCGGCGTGTAAAGGACAGGTGGCAGCCTGTGAGGGGGGGGAGGAGGGTCCAACCCTTGGGGGGGGGGGGGGCCTCCGATGCGGCCTGTCCCGTGATCAGGACCCACCGATTGGCGGGCTGGCCTCTCTGTCAGGGGGCCTCCTTTCCTACGCGCCCGCCCCTGTAGCCCTGCGCCATGTTGCGTCGGGGCCGGCGCGTTGAAGCGAGCCACTCCGCATGCGCGCATTGGCGCCGGTGCCACTGTGCATGTCCTCGTTGGCGCCGGAGCAACTGCGCATAGGCGGATCCCGCAACGCCCAGTTCACGCTGGGATCTGCAGCTGGAGTGGCGTGAACCACTCCAGCACCGTGCTGACCCCCTGTAAGGGCCAGAATTAGATGTGGGAGCGGCCTGTTCATGCCGTCGTAACACGCAACGGCATTTACGATGGCGTGGATACTCTGCCACGGATTGGAGAATCCCGCCCAGAAAGTCTATCCGAGCCTTACACCTCTTATCCACCCACCTCAAGACAACCTCCATGCCCTATCCATGCCAACTGATTGTGTTTACCCATCCCCTATTTTGGCCTTGAAGGATTGCAATGCGCGTTTACAAGAAGGATACCTGGACTTCAGGGTTAAATTAAGAGATTAAACAAATTATGCAAGTTTTCTCTAGAATTTAGAAGGTTAAGGGGTGGTCTGATTAAAGTCTTCAAGATATTAACAGGAAAAGACAGGGTAGATAAAGATCTATTTTCACTGTTCGGAGATTCTAAAACTAGGGGGCATAGTCTACAAATTAGGACTAGACTGTTCAGGAGAGTTGTTAGGAAGCACATCTTCACTCAAAAGATGGTTGAGGTTTGGAACTCTCTCCCGCATTTGAAGCTGGATCAGTTGTTTATTTTAATTCTGAGGTAGATACATTTTTGTTAAGCAAAAGTATTAAGGGATGTGGTCCAAAGGCAGGTATAAGGAGTTAGGTCACAGATCAGCCATAATCTCATTGAATGGCGGAGCAGACTCAAGGAGCTGAATGGCCTACTCCTGTTCCTTTGATCCCTATGATCCCTCATGTCCCCATTCCAGGCTATGTGCCTCCAACCACCTCTGTTCCCCCAGTCCAGCCAATGCCTCTCCAACCACCCTTGTGCCCTCTATGACAATCTATGTCCCTCCACCCACAGATATGGTCCTCCATCCCCCATGTCAAGCTATCCCACTCCACTCACCCCCATTACCCCTCATGTCCTTGATGCTAATCTGTGGCATTTCCATGCCCATGGACCCACTCACTAACACTGTATTTAAGAAATTAACTTTATAGTGACAATAGGATATGAACAAATTGCTTCAAAAAAGAACAGCGGCTGAAGGGATGGCTCCTCAGGGAAAATGAGTACTCTCTCAGGGGATGGCTGATGATGCCAGTGCGGAGGTCACAAACATTTTTTGAAATAAATTTAGATTACCCAATTATTTTTTCTATTAAGGGGCAATTTAGCGTGGCCAATCCACCTACTCTGCACATTTTTGGGTTGTGGGGGCGAAACCCACGCAGACACGGGGAGAATGTGCAAACTCCACACGGACAGTGACCCAGAGCCGGGATCGAACCTGGGACCTCAGCGCCGTGAGGCGGTTGTGCTAATCACTAGGCCACCGTGCTGCCCTGAGGTCACAAACATAACTGAGACTCGCTACAAGGAGGCTCATGTGTCCGCCCATCCACTCATCGAGCAGGCAATTGAACTGCTCAAGGTGCATTTCCAGCAGCTGGACCAGTCGGGGGAAGCCCTCCAATACAGACCCCAGAGGGTGTCCTCATAGTGGTCTGCTGCAGTCTGCACAACCTGGCACTGTAGCGGGGCCAGCAGCTTGACCAGGAGGACAAGGAGGAGCGCCATCTCCACGAATGAGGAGGTCAAGGGGGGGCAGCAAGTAGCAACTCGTGAAGGAGAGGAGGAAGCACCTTGGGTAAAGACCAGGGCGCACATGCACACAGGGCTAGGGATGCCTTCATAAGCCTCTCTGTTTGGTGGCGAACCGGACTTTGGTGTGAAGACCTCTTCCGTCATGGTGTCTGACATCCTTTCACTACTGTGGTGCCTGCAGAAGGTCTTTGTGATGTGGCTACATTTATGGGCAGGGCACTCAGGCGACTGACTGGACACTGTAGGAGAATGATTATGGCTTGCAATGAGGACAGAGTGATGCTCCTCACATCCTCAGTGATATGTCGGACTCCTGCCTGCCAGAAAACTGATCGTAACCTGTCACTGAATGGGCTAATCTACGGGCCAGAGAGGCTGAATGACAAATCTCAGCTGCTACTGCCTCCTCTGAGGGCAGGGGTCCCAGAGGGTGAATGCTGTCAGACATGAGAGGCCTGAGTGATGATGTGAGGTGTGGCGGGAGACAGGGGGGTGGGGTGAATCTTCATGGGATGGGAGGTTGGTGGAATGGCGGGGAAGGTGGGGGGGGGGGGGGTTTCTGTGACAGCGAGGGTGCGGCTTTACTGCTTTGCCAGTGTGGGAGAGGCATTGCGTTGCTATTCTTACACAGCACAGGGATTAAGTGCTGAGTGTATGCTGGGGTTTGATGAGCACGGCAGCATGAAATGACATTGTGGAGGATCTGTATGGGCGAACAAAGTGATTTTTAACAGAAGTATGTTGTTACAATGGTGACTTCTATGTACTGGTGCCTAAGTTCACCCATGCCCAGTAGATGTTTATCGTTTCTTACTCTTCCTCAACCTCCCGCTACGTCTAGGTGTATCCCCAGGGTGCACAGCTGAGGGTGAGGCAACTTTCTCATTTCCACAACATGTTGCCTGAATGACCTTGGCGGGTGTTGCCCATGAGAGACTTTAAGGGTCTGTGCCTACTTATGGGCAGCACAGGTATTGAAGTGCTGCCTCCTTGGTGTTCGGGTGTGCTGCTCACAGATGGGCTGGACATCCCCGGGGTCCTCTAGATGGAGGGTCCCGGACTGTGCTCCTCCTGATTCTCTTCCCTTCAGCTGCCGGGGACCTGGAGGCCCCTGGGCTCCGCCATGGGATAGAGGAGCAGCTGATGTTGATTCATGGATTCCCACTCATGTCTCCACCATGCAGTTGAAGCCTGCACCATGGAGCTCACATCCTCAGCCATGGAGACCATGAGCTGAACCCTGGAACAGACATCCCCCCCCCATAGAGAGTACACCCTCCACTGCAGATGCCACTCTCGCCCTGTTGGCATCATCGCGTTGGAGTGACAGCACCATCTCCTCGGACCAAAGGCGATTGGATTCCTCCAGTTGGCCTTTCATGCTGAGGAGGATGCTGTCATCTCTTCCTGATTCTTGCAACTCAGCCATTATAGTTCCAGCATCTCTGGGATGACTGGACCCAGGGGCATATTATCGGCCAGGGCCTCAGCTTAGTCCTGGACTCCAGCATCCCTCTGAGTGTTGAATCCCTGGGATGTTCCTTCCTCCTCCTGCTGTGGACCTTCAGCTGTGAAGAGCTCACCAATCAGTGACCCAGAAGCCTGCCTACTGGTTAATCCCACTGAGTTGTGAGTATCTCCACTGGTGGAGGGTGCAAGTGATGGCTGTGCCACCTCCTCGATTCTTGTCTCCAAGATGTCTCAGCTGGAAGCATTTCAAAATAGTATCACAATAGTGATTAGGTTACACCTGTAAGACCAGAAGGTTTCTAAAGTATGAAAAGCAGCAGTTTAGGATGATATGTAAAAGATATCATACCAGCTTCTGGGGCGCAGTAAATCTCTATTAGAGACTGGAGGAACAGAAAAGAGTCTAGTATTATAAAGGAGGCAGGAGATGTTCTCGTCAATAAAATTGGTGCCGAGAATAAAAGGAATGAAAATAAACTGGCATGCTTTTATTACTACAGGGCAGGGTATCTCAAAGCCCATTGTTGGAAGCTGAAAGGTGAAACAGTGGCAGTAAAAAGAATCCTCAGAAAAAGTTGTACCAGAAGAGGAAATGGGAATGGAAACTACAGCAGTGGTACATGTGAAATGTGTTTCTTCAGAACCTACTAGATTGTAGAATGTGGCTCAGGATAGTTAATAGAATTCTTTCTTGTCCATTGCTAAAGTGAATCAAGCTGCTGGAGGTACTAAATATTTTATCTCAAAGGGAGAAGTGTTCCATTACCCTTCCAACAAAATAAGTAAACTAATTAATATTTTGGGAGAGACTGGGGGAGATCAGCCATTGATGATGGCTGATGATACAATTTCTGTTCCAGATTGTTTGATGAAGGAAACGCTATTAACAGGAGATATTTATTGAAATTATGAGCCTGCTCCCTTGTGAAAAGGTCAAATTACAAAATGACTTAGTAATTTAGAATGGTTATGGTGGGAATTGTTCCTGTTTTACCTCCATATATGGGATCAACCTAGCGAACCTCTGGAGTGCCTCCAATGCCAGTGTATCTTTCCTTACATAAGGGGGCCAAAACTGTTCACAGTATTCCAGGTTTGATCTAACTGGTGCCTTGTATAATTTTAGCAAGACTTTCCTATTTTTATATTCGATTCGCTTGAAATAAAGCAAACATGCCATTTGCCTTCTCTATTACCTGCTGAACTTGCATTCTGTCTTTTTGTGATTTATGCACAAGGACCCAGAAGTATCTCTGTGCTGCAATTTCCTGCAGTCTTTGTCCACTTAGATAATATTTAGCTCCTTTATTCTTCTTACCAAAGTGCAGAACTTTATATTTTCCTACATTATATTCCATCTGCCAAGTTGTTCCCCACATACTTAAAAGATGAGTTTGCTAATGAAAACAAGAACTGAAGAATAGAATTAATAGTGCAGAAGGAGGCCATTTAGCCCATCGAGTCTGCACCAGCTCTTGGAAAGAGCACCCTACCCAAGCCCACACCCCCACCCTATCCCCATAACCCAGTAACCCCACCCAACACTAAGGGCAATTTTGGACACTAAGGGCAATTTATCATGGCCAATCCACCTAACCTGCACATCTTTGGACTGTGGGAGGAAACCGAAGCACCCGGAGGGAACTCACGCAGGCACGGGGAGAATGTGCAGCCTCCGCACAGACAATGACCCAAGCCGGAATCGAACCAGGCACCCTGGAGCTGTGAAGCAATTGTGCTAACCACCATGCTACCATGCTGCCCCCAGGCAGAGAAGACATGCATTTCAGTCACAGGTAAAGGAAAAGCTGGTAAATCAGAACAGTTGGTTGAATGCAAATTAAAAATCAAGGCTGATAAACTGTTGGAGCTTCATCGTGAAAAGAGTAATGAGTTTAGAGACAGAATCATGCCTCCAGCTAATGAAAAGTATAATTGGGCTGTTCACTTAAGTGAAACATTTGTTGTCAAGTTAAAGGCTCAGAATAAGAGGAAGAAGAAACACAAGTATTGAGTTATTCACGGTAGCACCAGGGTCCCAGGTTCGATTCCCGGCTTGGGTCACTCTCTGTGTGGAGTCTGCACGTTCTCCCCCTGTCTGCGTGGGTTTTCTATGGTGCTTCGGTTTCCTCCCACAAGTCCTGAAAGACTTGTTTCATGACTATGGACATTCTGAATTCTCCTTCTGTGTACCTGAACAGGTGCCCGAATGTGGCGCCTAGGGGTTTTTCACAGTAACTTCATTGCAGTGTTAATGTAAGCCTACTTGTGACAATAAATATTATGATTATTATTACGATGATGATGATAATTCTGTGGTGTTTAAATCCTGTTAATCCTACTTGTTTTACCAGTATAAACTTTTGCTTTGCTTAAGCCTTTGCAACTTTATAATATGACGTACAGTTGTGAAACAAAATGAGAAGCCTATCTGTGTAGTATGTAGTAAGTTATCTGTTAAAAGCTATGATGTTAAATACTTTTTGTAAAGAAACGGTAAAGCCATTATAAAGAAGCCTTCACTATAGTGAAGCTTTCTTTCTTCCAAAGAGAAAGGTGTTATGAATTCAATTAATTGTGTGTCCATGGCTAAATATTAGCCATCTGTGAAGATTGTAAGATGTAAGGTACAGGATGTTCCAATGCTTGTTGGGACAAGCTTACCACTTTGGAGCAGTTGTGTTGTGCATGGCACAGCCATAGATTGAAAGCACGCTTGTAAAATAATCTTCAGTGTATCCAGGGAGGAACAAATCTCAAGAAGATGAGATTGAAACACTATGTGAGATGGCCAGTGCTGAAGATGTAAAGATATAAGGGGCATTTGGAGAGAATTCCAAGGAGGGATCTTTAGAGATGGAGATTGGAAACCCTCACGCAAAAGAGGGGGTGGGATTCTCCAACAACGGGGCTATGTCCCCATTCCAGCGTGAAAACACAGGCTAATCACCCTGGACTTTCCTGAAGAAAGTCCAGAATGATTCTCCTACCTGGAGGGGGCGAGCAGGGCGCCGGAGTACTCCTCGCAGCTCCGGTTGCCAATATGGGGCCCTGCAGTTCCGGTCGGGGGTCCGCGCATGCGCACGGCAGCGGCCTGCGTCTGCCGCCCCGTGCAACATGGCGGACATGGCAGTCCACACCATGACGGACTGGCACCAAAATGATAGTCACATTAATGAATGAATAGTCATTCTGTGATCAGGCAGATTCTTTCCAACATTAGTCAGATTGTCTCCTTTCTGTCTTTCAACAGCGGTGATGCTCCAAGCAGAATGCTTTTGCAATTCAAGTCATAATGTACAACCGTGTAATTGGAGTTTAAGGTCCTGTTTAATATACTTGGGCTATTACATGTGATAGTGTATCAACTTTCATTTTTTTATTGCAGAATTTACCTTTAAGCTTCACAGAACGGATGATCCCATAGCCTACAATCCAAAACTGTCATTGGTCTATTCATTGCAAACACATACAATGTAACTACAGGAGTAAATGTATTCACAGTCTAGCCTATGTAATCATGCTAATTAAGTGTCACGTTGTGAACAATTATTATTCTAGCTGATTACCAGAAGAAAATCCTGTATTACTTTTAACCTGTTGCGCTTTGGTAATAAGGGTGGAAATTTCTGATGGAATAACTGATAGCATCAAAATAGCATAAACCTAAATGAGGTATGTGAACATTAAGTACGGGTAACCAAATGTTGGCAATTAGAATTTATATTTTTTCACATTTTAAAAAAAATTATAAAACTGCTTTTGACATTTGTGGTTAGCTGGGTGACCTTGAACTAAACTATACTCTATCACACAAGTTCAATATTTTGAATTCCTCTCTTCGAAACCAGTTATAATTGATTGCAGTTTACTTTCTGGAACACTGATTGCTGTTGTGTAAAGTTGTTTGATCTTATGGATCCTTGCCCCTCCAGATCTTTAGAACTCTACTGCTTAGTAGCAATGCCACACAGGTACAACAAAAAACTATTAACAAACTGCATTTTCACTTTGGTGGAGTTTGGAGATACTGCAACTTCAGAGGGTGCATTACCCACACATGTGGTTGCTCTGTCTGTGACGTCCAGGGCTGGCTCAAGGTACCGGCAACTCGGGCAGTCGCCCGGGGCGCCATGTGCTAGGTGGCGCCATCAAGGAGTGCGTGACCGGCGTCAGAGACCTGACGCCGCGTAAAAGACTCGGGTCCCGCGCATGCGCAGTTGGGCCGGTGCCAACCAGCGCATGCGCGGTGGCTGCCCTCCCCCAGGCCGCCCCGCACAAACATGGCGGATGGATCCAGGCTTGCCGGTGGAAGAAAGGAGGCCTGCCGACAGAGAGACCGGCCCGCCGATCGGTGGGTCCCGATCATGTACCAGGTCACTCCGGTGGGCCCCCCCCAGTGAACGGAGCCCCCCCCCCCAGTGAACGGAGCCCCCCCCCCCCCCCCCCCCCGGTGAACGGAGCCCCCCCCCGCCCCGGTGAACGGAGCCCCCCCCCCCCCCCCCCGGTGAACGAAGCTCAATGAACAAGAGGAAGTGCAGAACACTTTGAAGAGCTCGGGCGAAGAGCCATACGGAATTGATCTCTCCACAAATGTTGCCAGGCTAGCTGAGCCCCTCCAGCATTTCTTGTTTTTGCTGCAGAGAACCCTCAAGAACCGTCGGCAAATGGAAGAGAAATAGGGGCTGTTGCTCAGAAGAGGGGAAACAAGGGCTTACGAGAGGGAGGAAGCAGCAGGTGATGGGCATGTGTGAAATTAGTGGAAAGGAGAGGTCTGTGAACTGCAGGCAGTGGCACGAAGTGGGGCACTGATAAAGAGGCACACACTAACGATGTCAGCGGCAGATGCAGTGTGAACCAAGTGAGCATATGTAAAGACTCCGGGCTAATCAGTGTCAGGGGTTACAGTCTTGCACCTCACTTTATGGGCTGGGCAAAAAGGTAAAATACAGTCAAATCTTTGTTTCCCGGCAGGCTCGGGTAATGATGGTGCCGGTGAATAGGCAGTTACATTTCTCCGGACATAAGATCACGTTCGGCGAACGTCCGGAGAATCCAAGTGTGCTACGAAATCGGGGGCGGCGCCGCTTTCCCGATGCCCGCCCCATCCAAACCCACGCCGTCAAGTACTCGGCCGGTCGGGGATGAAGCATCGCGGGGCAGGCCTCAGCCAACGTATGGACGCCGTGGATATGGCGTGCGCATACTCTCTGAGTACGCTGCTTTTCAGGGGGCGGAGCATTGCGAAAGCAGCGTCGCACCCAATTTTGGAATCAGAGATCAGAGAACCCAGCCCTATGTCCCCAAGAAGGTGTGAAAACGGTGGCCTTTTACACAAGAAAGACTGGTGCAAAAAATCCACCTATTCTCTGATTTTCTGGGAGCTAGGAGCCAGGCAGCGAAGAGCACCCGGCTGTAGCTGCCGATATGGCCTAGAGAATTGTTGGGGCCATGGCTGTGCATGCACACGGCAGCTGCCTGCAGCGGCCGCGCCGTGCTTCATGACAGATGCCGCTCACGGACCCCGGTTGTGCAATATTCCCCCCCTTCGGCCAGCTGGCGTGATCCGGACTGCCCATACACTTTGCCCCCAGCCCCAAATGAAGGCCCCACTGCCCGCCCATCGGCCCTCCCCCGACTGTGGCGGCATCGGACAGAGTCCGCAGCCGCCTCGCGAGGTTCCTGTATGGTGGAACCATGAGAGGTCCACACCATCGGGAATTCAGCCGGTTGGGGACGGAGCAACGCGGGGCCTGAGGCGGTGGATACTCGGTGCAGTACGCCGATTTTCAGGGCATGGAGAATTGAAGAACTGGCGCCTTTCCCGATTTCGTGTGCCAAAACGGATTCTCTGCCCTGTCGCCGAACGCGATTTTGGTGTCGGGGAGTGGAGAATCCAGACCCTGGTTTGTTATAAGAGATGGTTTTACAAGTCCAGTAACACTTTTGATTTATTATAAATTATGACAAAAATAGGTCAAAGAAATAAAATTAAACTGAGCACCATTGGGCTGGATTCTCCGATTTCCAAATTAAGTGCCTAACGCCAGCGTGGGAACAATGGCGTTTTATGCCGGAAAAAATGGTGCAACAGCTGCACCAATTTCTGGACCGTTGGGGGGCTAGCACCCATGCTGGGTAAAGCTCCAGGCTGCCACACCAAAAATGACTGGAGAATGGCCAGGTCCATGCCGTGCATGCACATGGTGGCGACCTGCAGCCACCGCGCCGTACAACATGGCACCGGCCGCGCGCGGACCGGGCCTGCCAAATAATGACCCCCAGTAACCCCCGTCGCCACCCCCGGATAACCCCCCACCAGTCCCCCTCAGCCCTCCCCGATTAGTAGCATGGCTCCCCCCCCTCCCCCCCACACCGACTGTGGCGGCACTGGACACAGTCCGCAGCCGCCACGCGGGGTCGACGAAAAAAACAGCATAAGTGTTCCATGCCATTGGGAACTTGGCCCATCGGGGGCGGAGCATTGGGTGAGGGGCTTTCGATGATGTGCCACGCTTTTCCAACGGCGTACGGCGGGCAATGTGATGTCGCCATTTCTGAGGGGGCAGAGACTCGAAAACTGGAGTCAAACCGGCGCCGCCGCTGATTTGGGCATCAGAAGGGATTCTCTGCCCGATCACGAATGCAATGTCGGCGTCGGGCAACGGAGAATTCCGCCCATTATATTTCAAAGGATATTTGATAAAGTTCTAAATGTGAAGCTTTTAAAGAGAATGTTGAAAAGTATAGCATTAAGGATACATTTTCTAACCTGACTGAATATTATCTTGGCAATAAAGTGCAGGAGGGAAATATGCGAGTCGATTAACGAATGATGCTCGACAGGGAGCTGTTCTGTGTCCCTTCGCTATTTACACTGCCCATAAATGATGCACTGCAGGAAAACTAATGATGATATATTACAAAGTTTCCAGATAGCACAGCTTGCGGTTAGGTGATTACCACAAAGAAGATGGATAGCATTTAAAGGAATCTAGACCAACTTAGCAGATGGGTTAAGGAATAGAAGATGGATTTAAATATGAACAATATAAATTAATACATAGTAAAACAGAAACATAAATCAAGTTGGCATATTATATGTGCCAATTGTCAAGAAAAATATGGATGTGATTATCTGTAGTCTTTGAATAACCAGGGGTCAATATTGGGAATACTGAAGCCATAATCTTCGCTCACCTCTCAACACTAGGTCCCCTTGCTACTGATTCCATCACTCTCCTTGGCCAGTGTCTGACATTAAATGCGACTGTTCACACTTGGTGTGATATGTGAACTTGAGATGAATTTAATCCACCCAATCTCAAAGATCACCTGGTTCCACCTCCACAACATTGATCAACTTCACCCTTTTTCAGCTTAGCTGCTGCTGTAACCCTCATTCATGCCTTTGTTACCTCTCGACTCGACTATTCCAACGCACTCCTAGCTGGAGTAGCCAAACCAAATTGCATGTTGGGAAATTTGGTTAAGTACAACAATAAAAAGTGCACAATGATGGAAACCACAGGTTCCAGACAGAAGACCTCGCGTGGTGAGACACAAGAAGGGTCATAAGCAACTTTGTAGAGAAAAGGAAGAAGGCAAGTTGGAACCAGACAACCGCAGATTTTGCAGATCCTGAGCAAGAGGGTCATCTGACCTTTTTGTTTGCAAGGGGTTGTTAATGTGGAAGACTGCATAGGGAACATGAAACAGACTTTTCCTGTTTACCAGACTCTGGGAAGACTGACCTCAGCAACATGAGGGTCATACACATACATCAATTAAAGGTACATACGATTGAAGCCTCAGAAGCGAAAACCCTGGAGCGAAAACCCTGGGAACAACCATCGTGGAGAAGGCCGCAAGTCAGGGACACAAACACCATTGAAGTACCCTTTTATAGTAAGACCCAGGCCAGCTGTTCTGCTCGGGTGATATTTGAGTTTGATTCATGAAATGTGTAATGTTAAGTTGGATATTGAGTTAAAAAGTCTGTGTGACCTTCATTGAATTAAAAAGTCTGTGTGACAAAATAGTCTGTGACATTTATGGTACTGTGTCCCCACGCTGGCTTACAAACAGTGGGGTTTTACTCCAGAAATTCCAAGAAACAAGTTGAGCTAATTCAATGGCCTGCAGGGGGCTAGCAGGGACCCGGACGGAATAAATCTCGCAGCTTTAGCTACCGATACGGGTCCCCACACTTCAGGTTTGGAGTCCGCGCATGCGCTCGGTGGCAGCCTCCAGCGGCTGCACCGAGCTCCATGGCGGAGGCGCACACAGAAAGGAGACCCCCCCCCGCCCGATTGGCCGCGCGCCCGAGCATCAAACCGTGCAGATCTAACCCCCAGTCGCCCTGCCCCTGACCAGGGCGGCCGCGGACTGAGTCTGAGTCCAGCATCCCAACTGGCAATAGGTAGTTAGTTCCACGCCATCGGGAACTAGGCCGGTCGGGAGCAGATGTTTGCTGGGCGGGCCTCTGTCAATGGTGCCGCGTTAAGCGCACTGAGATAACACGAGCTGCAACTGGATGCAGCTATAACTAAAATATACTCCAGACCTTGAAGTTAGTTCAATTTGATTTACTGAACCTGTCACACAGTTAGCTCAGTTCTCTGTGAGTTCAACTCTCTGCTAACCTAAGTGTGATTACTCTGTCTGAGTGAACCAGACGAGCTCTGAGCCACGTGCTGTAGGTGTTATGTGATATATACACCTGACTCACTCTGTAGATGTCCCCAGTGGAAAGAGGTGGAGTGTGAGTGCCTCATGCCTTTTACAGTGGGAAACCACCCCAAAGTGTTCTGCCTGCTGGCTATGTCCTGTTCTTTGTGTTCATTAGCTGCCTGTCTGTATCTCATTATGTCCATATCTGCATATCGTGACAAATGGGCCCCCAGCCGCGCGCTGTACTCCACAGTCACACTGATTTTCGGGTCCCGGAGAATCACCGAACCAGCGCCGGGCCCGATTACGGCGTGAAACTGGATTCTCCACCCCGGCGACGGCCGCGATTTCAGCGCAGGGCTGTGGAGAATCCAGCCTGTTGAGTTTAAAGTCTGTGTGACATGTATTACAAATAAAGACTCTTTAAGTGAATACCAACAGTCTTGTGTAGTTTGTGTGAAGTGTCAGTTGTGAACTCTTAAGGAGTAATGGAGCAACATTGGCCTCCCACACTCTACCCTGCATAAACAAAAGTCATCCAAAACTCTGCTGCCTGTGCCTTTACTCACAGCAGATCCTGTTCACCTATCACCCCTGTGCTCATTGACCAATGCTGGCTTATGGTAAAGCTATGTCTTAATTTTAAAGTTCTCAGTCTCATTTTCAAATTCCTCCATGACTTCACCCCTCACTATTTCTGTAATCTGTTCCAGACTCACGCTGTTGGCAGCCTTCAATCTCATAAAATGATGCTTTTCAATTTGCTGCTCGACTCCATGTTAAGTATCACCTGGTGTGTCTCAGGAGCCTCACTCTGGCATTGCCGTCTCTGTGGTTTCTACTGCAGAGTGAGGTAGTGGGCTGAGAAATTGCACCGTTTGCTGGCCTTTGTTTCCTCTAGGCTCTCTTCTTACCAGCTGAGCATTTTGTTTCTGCTTCTTTTCCAAAGTCCTTACAAACAGTCAGCCTCCAGAGGTCATGGTCATCAGCAGCTCTTTCCCAGCGGTCAATGCACATCTTTGCTATTTTCATATCTTGCTTGCAGGTGTCGTCATAGCGATGGTATGGATGCCCAGAGGGCTGTGTCCCAGTGGCCACTTCACCACACAGAAAGCTTTTGGGTTTAAGGTCGTCAACCATCCAATCATTATGCCCAAGCCATTGCAGACAACATTGGATTGGCAATTTGTTTATGTTGATGGAATTAGCTTGTTCAAGGACCTCTGAGTTGGCGACTGTCCTGCTAAGAGATGCTGAGGATATGTCTGAGACAGAGAAGTGGAAACTGTTCAGGTTTTTCTCCTCCCCTGTTGTCCAGTATCACCACTGTAGAGGAAAGAGTTGAGGACGCAGGCTTGGTAAACATATGGTTTAGTGTTCTCATTTATGTTGAGGTTATTCCACCTTCTCTTACTTAGCTTCGACATAACCGCTGGAGCTTTTACAATTTGTGCATTGAGTTCAGCATCAAGTGACAGATTGCTGGTGATTGTGGAGCCTAGATATGTGAAGCAATCAACAACATCCAACATCACATTGTCAATGCTGATATTGGAGGCAACGTGCTGGACCTTTACATTTGTCTTATTGATGGTAATTGTCAAACCAAACTCTTTATAGGTGTGAGAGAGTCTGTCTATTTGTTGCTGAAAGTGTTTTTTGGTACAGAATGTTAATACAGCATTGTCACTGTAAAACAACTTTGATGAGGACTTGATGCATCTTGTCTTGGATCATAAGCAAGCAAGATCGAACAGCTCCCTGTCAGTTCTGGCATGTAGGTAGACCACCAGTAGATGATCTGAAGACAGGTGACCTTCTGGAGATGACCTCTGTCGATTAACCTGAAGGCATAGAGAAGAATATGCCAAAGATGTGTCAGTGTCAGAGCACAATTCTATTTGGCCTCAATGTGGATCTGAAAAGAATTCCAATGTTGTCCTATCATAGCTAACCTTCCCCATCATGTTGTCATGGAAACAGAAGATCACACCGAGCAGCCAATTTTCACCAGCAGCTTAAAAAATCCACCTCAGCTCACATAGCTGAATGACGGTGAGATCGATGACGGTAATATGTTGGTGGTCTTCTTTTTTCAGGGCATTTCTTGTGCAGCGGCTGGAACAAGCAGATCATGTCAATTGTAACTCTTTCAGGTCTGAAACCAATCTGGGATTCCGGATAGCTGTATTCAGCTGGGATCTGCAGTCTGACAAAGGCATCACATAAAAATACTTTTCCATCAATGCTCAGCAGAGAGAGTAGTTGTTGCAATTACTGTGCTCACCCTGTTTTTGTACAGAGTCACCATCTTTATATCACGCATATGCTGGACCACTGCCCCCTCTTTCCAGGAGAGACAGAGAGACGTCCATGCAGATGCAACAGGTGTGCTGGATTCCAGACAGTATAAATGTCCACAATACTCTCAGATATCCTCATTCCTCTGATTCTGGACTCTTGAGAACTCCCAATTATAATCACTCTACCATTGGTGATTGTGCCTTCAGCTACTGTGGTAAAATTGACAGCAGCCTGAATTTTAGGCCCGATATAAAATTTATATTTTAGGCCCGATATAAAACTTTAAAGAATTGTATATTTTAAATTAAACCACAGCCAGTTCCAGCCTGATAGGAATTCGAACAGACAAGTTAAACTCCACTGAACTGAGACAGACAGTAAGGACAAGTCTGGGCCTGCTCTGTCAACAAGACATCAGGAGATAATTGGCCCCATTCAAATGGATTGTTTGTCGCGGATTGCGCAGATGAAACTAGACTTTCTGGCATCCAGGTTACCATACATGGAGCAAGATTACATGTGAACAATGCACCCAGAGATGGACCCTGGGGGTGGGTTCCTGATGTCCTGCAGAATTGCAATCAGCAATTCCATTGAATGTTGAGACCTCAATGGCTGAGGGCCACAGAGCTTTCTGGAAAGGCAGGAAGAGGGGTGTAAAGATTGTAAACCCAGGACACTCGCTCGCGAAGACTCGGCACCGAGGTAGCAGAGAAGATTCGATGACAGACCATAGGACGGAAGTAAGCAGCATGCAAGACTCACCTTAACTGACGAAGGCCCTGAGACAACGGAGACTCAGAGGATTGGACCCACAGCTCAACTGAGTTCATCGTCACAGGTAGTATTAAGAATCTTGGGATTATTATTAGTTGGGATAATTTAAGGGGGACACCTGTTTACTGTGTTTAATAATAAGTTTGGTTGAATCGTTAACTTGTATTTGTCCTTTGTTCATCTCGCAAATAAGGGCACCTGCGTGAAACGTTTGAGTAATGATTGAAGTGTCTAAGGTTTCACAGACAACACTACAGAGGCCCAGGGTGGGATTCTCTCAGTCCGGGGCCGGGCCAGCGAATCCCGGCGACTGGTGCGAATCGCACCATGCCGCCCCGACGCCGGCACGCAATTCTTCACAGAGCGGAGAATCATCGCCATTGGCGCCGGCGTGGTTGGCACCTGTCACGGTCCGCTCTACGCGGCCGCCCAGTCGATTCTCGGCCCTGGATGGGCCGAGTGGCCGTCGTGAAAACGCCGGCGCCATCCACACCTGCTCTCAGTCGGTGGGACCTTAGCGTGGAAGGGTCGGGGGGGCGGCCTGTGGGGGTGGAGGGTGTCCGACCCCGGGGGGGGGGGGGCTTCCGATGTGGTCTGGCCCGCGATCGGGGCCGACCGATCGGCGGGCCAGCCTCTCTGGCTGGGGGCTCCTTTCCTAAGTACCGGCCCCTGTAGTCCTGCGCCATGGTGCGTTGGGGTTGACGCATTGAAGAAAGCCACTGCGCATGCGGGGATCCCGCGAGGCGCAGTTCACATCGGGATCAGCAACTGGAGCGGCATTAACCACTCCAGTGCTGTGCTGGCCCCCTGTAGGGGCCAGAATTAGTCATGGGGTTGGCCCGTTCACACCGTCGTAAAATGCGAGGGCGTTAACGACAGCATGGATACTCTGCCGCAGGATTAGAGAATCCTGCCCCCAAACTCTCGTAAACCCTTCCTAAACCACTCCACCTCTGTATTTCTTTCTCTTCTTTTGAACCTATCATGTTGACCAAGCTTCTAGTCATCTGCCGTAATATCACTGTATGCAGCTCAATGTTGCTAACACTAATGTGAAGAATCTTGAGATGTTGTATTACATTAAAGGTGCAATATAAATATAGGGGGCTGGGTTCTCCAGCCTATGTCCTGATGCCGGTGTGGGAACAGTGGCGTTTTATCCCCAAAACAATGGCGCAAAACCTCCACCGATCCTCCGTCTGCTGGTGGCTAGCAGGCACACAGCTTGGAGCCCCCAGCTTTAGCTGCAGATACGGCTGGAGAATTGGCAGGTCCGTGGCCGCGCATGCGCATGGCAGCGTCCTGCAGTGGCCACGCCGTGCAACATGGCGGCAGCCACGCGCGGACCCGGCCTGCCAAATAGCGGCTCCCTTTGGCCAGGCTCTCCACTCCCGGATCACACCCCATCAGTGCCCCCAGCCCCCGCCAATGTCCCACCCTGCCTGCGGATTGGCTACCCCCCGACTGTGGCAGTGCTGGACTTAGTCTGCCACCGCCACGCCGGGTTCCCGAAAATAAATAGGACACACGCCCCACGCCGTCAGGTACATGGCCATCGGGGGCGGAGCATCGGGGGGGGGAGGGCCTCAGGTAATGTCCTGAGGCCGTCCCGACAGCATGGAGCATACTCCTAGCCTCCCGATTTTGGCGCCAAAGGAGATTCTCCGACCGATCGCCAAACGCAATTTCAGTATCCGAGACTGGAGAATCCCGCCCAGGTTGTTGTTGAATTTTTACACTCATAATAATAATAATAATAATAATACTCGCTTATTGTCACAAGTCGGCTTCAATTAAGTTACTGTGAAAAGCCCCTAGTCGCCAAATTCCGGGGAGGCCGGTACGGGAATTGAACCCACGCTGATGGCCTTGTTCTGCATTACAAGCCAGCTGATTAGTCCACCGTGCAACTATCGTGAGAACCTTGTGTGTGGAAATCAATTGAATTGGTAGCTCTGGTAGCTCTCAGTCCAGTTTATTATTTTTCTGTGGATTTATTTATTTTTTATGCAGAATGTTGGGAATAGAAAAACAAAGGGTGGAATTTACCGTCAGGCGGGATCTGGCGGTCCCGCTGACAGCAAGGCCCTGCAGTGGGTGGTAGATTCAATGGCAAATCCCATTGCGCCAGCAGGGGCTGGTTTAGCTCACTGAGGGGCTGGAAATCGCTGGCTTTTAAAGGAGACCAAGCAGGCCAGCAGTACGGTTCAATTCCCGTACCAGCCTCCCCGGACAGGCACCGGAATGTGGCGACTAGGGGCTTTTCACAGTAACTTCATTGAAGTCTACTCATGACAATAAGCGATTTTCATTCATTTCATTTCATTGACAGTGGTGGAACCAGAACATCATGTTGCTGGCCAATGGCATGCTACCTCCTTCCATTGAGAAGTACGACGCGGGGTCATGGAAAATTCTTGTCAAACTATACACTAAGAAAACATGGCAAACGGTGAAACAACATACATTACAGCCTGGGAGAGCAGCAAATGGTGATATCCTCTTTCTGCTGTTTATATTATATACATATACACTATATATACACTAGTGGTTACAGTGGTTAGCACTGCTGCCTCACAGAGCCAGAGACCCGGGTTCCAACCCCAGGTGACTGTCTGGTCTGCACATGCTTCCGGTGTCTGCATGGTTTTCTCCAGGTACTCCAGTTCCTTCCCACAGTCCAAAGACGAGCAGCTTAGGTGAACTGGCTATGCTAAATTACCTGAGGTAGGGTTACAGGGATACGTGGGGGATTGGGCGTCGGTAGGGTGCTCTTTCAGAGGGTAGGTGCTGACACAATGGGCTGAATGGCTTCCTTCTGCACTTTAGGAATTCTGAGCGGGATTCTCCCATCGGAAGGCTGAATGTTGACGCCGTTGTAAAAACTGGAGAGTTTAACGACGGCGTCATCGGACCGCTATGTGTAGCGATCCTCTGCCCTACAGGAGGGCAGCAAGGCACTGGAGTGACCCATGCCGCCCCAGCTGCCGATACCGGCGTCAAAGGGACGTCGCGGGTCTGCGCATGCGCACTCCTTCTCCGCGCTGGCCCCGACGCAACATGGCGTAGGGCTACAGGGGCCGGCACGGAGCAAAAGAGGCCTCCAGCATGAGAGGCCGGCCCGCCCATTGGTAGGCCCTGATGGAGTACCCCCGGGGCAGACCCACATTCCCCCCACACCAGGCCGCCCCAGACAGGATGGATGTCGAGGTCCCGCCGGGTAAGACAAGATGTGATCGGCGCCAGCCACTTGGGCAGCCATTCGGCCCATCCCGGGCGGAGAATCGCCGGGGGGAGGGGCGCTTGAATCGGCAGACCGGCGTCGGGGTGGCGTCGTGTGAAAAGCGCCCGGCCCGGCGATTCGCTGACCCGGCGTGGGCTGAGAGAATCCCGGCATCTAAAGATTCTGGGCGCGATTCTCCGGACTCACGAAAAATCGGGAAATCGGCGGGAAAAACGGGCGCGTTTGACGACGGTCGGGAAGGGTCCATTTCCCGACGTAGTCACTTCCGGGAAATGGGCTAGTAACGCGGCCGCGTCAATTACGTGCTCGATGACGACGGAACGCGGCGACGACACGAACACGCCCACGTGACGCCGCCCAACGCCGTAAAAAGGCGCGGGCGAGCACAGAATCTGTCGGCCATGATGTCGGAGCCCAGGAGAGCTGCCCCTCGGTTTGTTGAGGCTGATGTGGAGGCGCTGCTCGATGCCGTCGAGCAGAGGAGGGGCATCATCTGCCCGCGTAGAGGGTATCGCCAACCTTCCGGCGTGGTACGCCAGGCCTGGCGTGAGGTGGCTGCTGCCGTCAGTGCTGTGGGGCAGACCCCTCGCTCTGCAGAGCAATGCAGGAAAAAGCTGCACAACCTCACCAGGGCTGCCAGGGTAAGTGTCAAGACGGTGCCCCCGGGTGACAACCATCCCTCACCCCTTAACGTAATCACCCACCTGCCCCCCTGGCACGGGGGGGGGGGGGGAGGGGGATTGGGGCAGAGTTATTTGAGGGTGGTTCACAAAGTTGTCACAGACCCAGCGCTCTGGCCCCGTGGAGAGATGCAATCGTCTTATGACAACTTCACCTCCAAACTGTGCCAGTATCTGAACGGACTGCTGATACCTGCCGTATTGTAATGATCTACCTATGTCCCCTCCCCCAACAGGCCAAGTCCGCTCACAATACCCGTGAGCGGCACAAGACTGGAGGGGGTCCGCCCAACCTGCACCCCCTGACCACATTTGAGCTGAGGGCACTGGACCTTGTTGAGGGGTCTGGCACCCGGGATGTTGGCTATGCGAGGTTGGCGGATCTGCAGCAAGTGAGACAACCCTCCTTGACAAACACTCACCCCTCCCCCATCCTCTGTCCCTTCACACACCCTGCCCACTTGGACACCTCCCCCATCCTCTGTCCCTTCACACACCCTGCCCACTGGGATACCTCCCCCATCCTCTGTCCCATCACACACCCTGCCCACTGGGATACCTCCCCCATCCTCTGTCCCTTCACACGCTGCCCACTGGGACCGCCCAGCGGTCGGCCGAGCGAATCTAAATAACCTGTTTCATTCTCTTCCCTAGGACATGATGCCGAACGACCAGGGCCGTCTGCCTCCAGGCAGACACAGGCATCTGCCCCCACCTCACCTGGGGCCGAACGACAGAGTGTGCTTAATCAGCAGGGAGTCCCATCCTCCCCAACCCAATCTGCGGAGCAGGACGCCCAGAGGGTGGCGATACCAGAAGCCACAGAAATGGCCAGCGAACACCCTGCGGACTCTCAGCGGCCCCATACCATAGAGGAGGCGTTAAATACAGATGACCTCGGGCTTGCGGCACTGCTATCTCCCACAACATCCATCATCCCAGAGACACTCACCCCGGCGGGCCTATTTAGTGAAGAGTCTCCTGGGTCACAGTCTGGTTCGCACATCACAGCTGAGCAGGTACAGCAGGTGGAGGTCGGAGCAACCGAGGGCCCGGACTGGCGGAGGCCAGGCCAGGCCCAGCATGCAGCTGGCTCCCAGACATTTTCTGAGTTCCTGGAGTTTCTCAACCCACCCGTACAGCCAATGCCTCAAGATACCCAGGGTAACAATGACGGGATGAGGGCTGTTTTCCAGACTCTGCAGACGCTGTTAGAGGAGTCGAACCGCGTCCACGAGCAGGGAGTGGTGCCGCTCATGGCAGAGACCCAGGCTGACACCGCACGGGTGGCATCCACGGTGGAGGCAATGGGTCAGGTTATGCAAGGCATTGGGGTTAATGTGCACGCGTCATTCTCGGCCCTGGACAGGGTTGCCCTCTCACAGGCAGCAATGCGCCAGAGCCAAAACGACATTGCCGGCGCCCTGCGGGCCTTGGCCCAGTCTCACCAGGTCATGGCCCAGTCGCAGCAGTCAGTCGCCGAGAGCATCAACCGCCTGACACACGTGCTGGATGGCGTCAGGCACTCACAGGTTGAGGTCGCACAGTCCCTGGCGGGAATGTCTAACTCCCTGGACTCCGTGTCTGCAAACCTTCGGATCCTGGTCGATACCGTCGCAGGCCTCCAGGACTGGCAGCGCCAGGTGTCGGTGGCACGATGGGGCACCTCCCCGCTCGCACCTCTGTCCCAAAGTGAGGCCCGGGGGCCACCGGGCTCCCCGAGGGAGGAGGAGGTTTCGGGGCCCGTCCCATTAACTCCATCACGGGACGTCCCGGAATTCTCGGCCTCCCCCCGTCCCATCCCTGGTGCATCGAGTGGGCAGCAGGCAGAGCAGGGTGGCACAACGTCACCCGAGACGCCCGCGGAGCAGCCTGGCCCATCAAGGCAGGGTCGCCCCAGGAAACGCTTGGCCAAGGAGAAACGAGTCGAAGGGGGCGATTCGCAGCAGTCCTCCTCCACTCCTGCTGTATCATCTGGGGACTCACGTAGACGTAGTGTTAGGGCCCGTAAGGCAACAAAGTGAGACACAGAGTAAGTTGGTACGGGTGAAGGGCACAGTTTAGTTGTAGGGGCTAGGGCACCTGTAAATGTTTGTTCACATTAAACGCACTGTTCCACCTTACTTGTAATACCGTGTGATTGTTCCACAGCCACAGGAATCGTGATGGTGACCGAATGTCGCTGGGGTTGACGAACGGTGAAACTTCGGTGCCGGGTGTGCAGTCCCTGCCCCTCCCCCCCCCCCCCCCCCAACCCCTCCCACAGCTAGCCCACGCGGGCACGTGATGGAGTGTCCGTGACGAACTCAGCAGCCACCAAGGTGGATGGTTCAGCTATTGCCGTGGGTCAGACTCTCTCTAACGATTCTGAGCTCACAGCTCTTCGCAGAGCAGCCTGTCATCATTCCACATGGCACTGATCACACCCGCTGACACAACCATCAATGTTGTGCCATACCGTCTGGACCCAGTGGTAAGGGTGATGTCGAAGTGGAGCACTGTACACTGAGAGGGAGTGGGGGGGGGGGGGGGGCTGTGGTGGTGGCAGTTGTGTGTTGACCCTCTGCACGACTAGCGATGCAGGTGGTGGTTTGGTGTTCAGCGGGGACGTCACATGCGACGCGTGAACTGTGCTGCCACCAAGGCGTCGCGTGCCTGCCGTCCTCGCCGGGTCTGTTGTGCCGCCTCCTGGGCATCACCAGCATCTGGGTCGTGTCTGCGTGCTGCGCCCGCTACTCCGCCAGCCTCCTCCTCCTCCCTCGCCTCCTCCTCCTCCTCCTGCTCCTCCTCTGTGCTGGCACCACTGCCACTGGTTTCTCCCTCCGCCTCCTGCAGCAGGTCATCTCCCCTCTGCATCGCGATATTGTGCAGCGCACAGCAGACCACAACAATGCGAGCGACCCTGTCGGCCTGGTACTGCAGGGCCCCTCCGGAGCGGTCCAGGCACCTGAATCTCATCTTCAGGAGGCCAAGGCAGCGCTCCACCACACCCCTTGTTGCTGCATGGGCATCGTTGTATCGTGTTTCCGCATTGGTCTGAGGCCTCCGTATAGGCGTCATCAGCCAAGACCTCAGCGGATAACCCCTGTCGCCTAGCAACCAGCCCCTCAGCCGGGGGGGACGTCCCTCAAACATCGCAGGGATGAACGACTGCGCCAGTATGTAGGAGTCATGCACACTCCCTGGGAACCTTGCACAGACATTCATGATCCTCATGTGGGGGTCGCATACCACCTGGATATTCATGGAGTATGTCCCCCCTCTGTTTGTGAACACGTCCCTGTCCCCTGCAGGCGGGCGCATGGGGACGTGAACACAATCGATTGCCCCCTGCACCCTCGGTATCCCGGCCACTCTGGCAAATCCACGAGCTCGTGAGTCTTGACTTGCTTGGTCCTCGGGAAAGGTGATGTAGATGTTAGCGATGGCATAGAGGGCGTCGGTCACATCCCGGATGCACCTGTGCACCGATGACTGGGAGATCCCAGAGAGGTCCCCGCTCGGAGACTGGAAGGAGCCGGTAGCATAGATGTTAAGAGCGACCGTCACCTTGATGGCAACCGGGATCGCGTGTCCTCCCCCCGTTCCACGTGGGGCGAGGTGCGACAGGAGTTGGCAGATATGTATCACCGTCCGCCTACTCAGCCGGAGTCTCCTCCTGCAGGTGATGTCCGTCATTGTTAGGAAAGAGACCCGGACACGGTACACCCTCGGCCTTGGTCGTCGCCTCTGGCGCCGTGGCTGCACCCTCACTGTCTCCTCCTCCTCCTCCTCCCCCTCCCCCCCATGCTGCTCGATGACTGGCAACTCCTCGGCCCTTCCCTCTGCTGCTGCAGCTGGCCCTGCATCCACTGCGGGTTGTGGCTGTGGATGCTGCTGCATCTACAAATGCAGTGCAGCGGCCCCAACCACTGCGCAGAACATAGCCGTTCTGTTCACATACATTGTGCTAACCTACAGAAGGGTGGTGGGGGGCAGAGAAACGGGACATGTTAGACGGAGGTTAGTCGACAACTCGGCAGCCGCCAGCCACGGGATACCTGTGTGTCCCGGTGGCCTGGACGCGCTGCTGTCACGCGGGCAGCCTAACCCCTGATCACTTTCTGCATCCAACGGGCAGTTAACTACGTCCTCCTCACGGGTGCGTCAGTGGCCTGTGGCCGTAAGCCACAGGGGAACCAGCGGCCGTGTCCTCGTGACCGGCACGCCATGGCATGGTGGCAGACATTTTGTTACGGGGTTGAACGGCTCACTCGCTCACTCTCTCCCTAACACCCCCCCACTCCCCCTCCCCCTCTCCGTCTCCCCCACTGCCCCCCTCCATCTCCCCCACTCCCCCCTCCGTCTCCCCCACTCCCCCTCCGTCTCCCCCACTGCCCCCCTCCATCTCCCCACTCCCCCCCACACCCCCCTCCATCTCCCCCACTCCCCCCACTCCCACTCCCCCTCCGTCTCCCCCACTGCCCCCCTCCATCTCCCCCACTCCCCCCTCCGTCTCCCCCTCTCCCCCCTCTGTCTCCCCCACTGCCCCCCTCCATCTCCCCCACTCCCCCTCCGTCTCCCCCACTCCCCCCTCCATCTCCCCACTCCCCCCTCCATCTCCCCCACTCCCCCCCTCTGTCTCCCCCACTCCCCCCTCCGTCTCCCCGACTGCCCCCCTCCATCTCCCCCACTCCCCCCTCCGTCTCCCCACTCCCCCCCCCGCTCTGGACCCCCCTCCCGTTCTCAGGGATGCCTTCCCCGTTGTGGCCAGACTCGAGCGGTGCGCTGAGCGGTGCGCTCACCTCCTGGAAGCAGTCGTCAGCCAGCAGGACTGGTTGACGAACTTAAAAAGCAGGTGTGTTTGACGCCGTGTAAACAGTGCGCGATTATGTCGGGACTTCGGCCCATCCGGGCCGGAGAATAGCGGGGGGGGCCAAAAACTAGCGATTCTGGTCGTGTCGGGGGCGCGTTAGAGGCGTTTGGCGGGAATGGCGACTTGGAGTCTGTGTGTGGTTCGGAGAATAGCGGGAGGGCGTCGGACCAGCGTCGCCGTAAAAATTTGCGACGCCCGCTATTCTCCGATTTTTCGTAAGTCGGGAGAATCGCGCCCTCTATCCTCTGGGTGCAATTCTCCCAAATTCCTAAATATTGCTGCCTGCAGAAAATCGGGAAGGTTTCTCCTTGGTGCTGGGAGTGCTGCTCAGGTTCTATTCAATGGCATTCGAAAACTATTTGTACAGGCCTTGAGATGGTTTGGGCCTAAAATCACTGACAGGTCCCTCTAAGCAGATTTTGGAGCACTATTTTAAAGGGTGCCCCAATTTCAGAATAATCTTGTAGTCCCTGTCTCAATTTCTGGAAAGCCTTGCCCCCCAATCACTGGCAACACCAGCTCCTAAACTTTAGCTTGGCCACTCCAATCGCTGGAAAGCCGCCCCCCCCCCCATCACTGACAATGTTCTCCCCCCCCCCCCCCCCCCCCCGCCATTGGAAGTGGGTGGCACTCCGTTTTGGGCTTGCCAATGCATTCTCTTTTAGGTTCTCCCCTTCAAGCAATCCCCCTCACTCATTTCGCCCTTTAGGCCCCACCCCTCGGCAGTGCTGCTCTTTGTAGGAAGCTCTTCAAAACAAAGTGAAAGCCTCTTTAAAAAAACTGCGGTGAGAAAGGACAACTGCTCAAAAGAGGAAGCACTTCCGAGTTAATGGCCCCCTGTAGAGTTATATATATAAATAGCGGTTAACCTGAAATTATGTTGAAATTACCTGCATCTGTCAATCAAGGGCCTTGTAAAAGGCAATGGACCGTGAAATTAAATGTAAATAATGTAGTTCAAAGCTTTTAGCCTTCTAAGCATGCACAGAGGCTTGGAAAAGTAAAAGTGGACTTCAATTAACTATGTAAAAGGCTCTTCAAAAATTCCCAACAGATTAAAGGGAAGACTTTCAATTTCTTCTGATCATTGATGTTGACAAACTGAGAGAGAGTTTAAAGGTTTCAAGATTACGGAGGGAACATTTTCACCACCTTCTGACAGCTCTTTGAACTTGACATGCTGCGAGAGACATCAAAGGGTCCAACACATCTGTGGGAAGACTTTAAACTGAAACATGATGAGCTGAAAGAGAGCTTAATGATTTTCAAAGCCATGATGTGGAGATCCCGGCGGTAGACTGGGATGAGTATGAAGTCTTACAACACCACGTTAAAGTCCAACAGGTTTGTTTCTAATCAATACCTTTCGGAGCACTGCTCCTTCCTCAGGTGAATGAAGAGGTAGGTTCCAGAAACATATATATAGACAAAGTCAAAGATGCAAGACGATACTTTGAATATGAGTCTTTGCAGGTAATTGAGTCTTTACAGGTCCAGACAGAGCAACTGGAGAGAGGGATAATAACAGGTTAAAGAGGTGTGAATTGTCTCAAGCCAGGACAGTTGGTAGTATTTCGCACGTCCAGGCCAGATGGTGGTGGGGGGGGGGGGGGGGGGGGGTGATTGTAATGCGACATCTATCCAAGGTCCCGATTGAGGCCGTACCCATGTGTGCGGAACTTGGCTATAAGTTTCTGCTCGGTGATTCTGCGTTGTCGCGCATCCTGAAGGCCGCCTTTGAGAACACTTACCCAAAGATCAGAGGCTGAATGCCCTTTGACTGCTGAAGTGTTCCCGACTGGAAGGGAACATTCCTGCCTGGTGATCATTGCGCGATGTCCGTTCATCCATTGTCGAGCGTCTGCTCGCAACTGCTACTCCCGGATGAGTCGGGAGAGGATAGGATTGGGGACATATATGGGTGGTTGAGGGAGCGGTGGGAGGGTGGGCGCAAGTGGTGAGGATCAAGAGCAAATGGGAGAAGGGGCTGGGAGGGGAAATAGGCTGGGGACTGTGGAGTGAGGCAATGCGTAGGGTGAATTCAACCTCCTCCTGCGTGAGGATGAGCTTGATCCAGTTCAAGGTGGTGCACAGGGTACATATGACCCAGGCAAGGGTGACTGGGTTCTTCCAAGGGGTGGCTGATGGGTGCGAGAAGTGTGGACGAGGACTGGCAAATCATGCGCACGTGCTCTGGGGTTGCAAGAAACTGGAGAGTGACTGAGAATCAGTGTTTGGCATGTTATCTAAAATTATAGGGGTGGACGTCAGGCTGGACCCAATGGTGGCGATCTTTGGGGTGTTAGAAATGCTCAGCTGATGGAAGGGAAGGGGCCGATATTGTAGCCTTCACCTCTCTAATTGCCCGGCGAAGGATCTTGGAGGTCAGATGTGCCACCCGGGGTAGCGGCCTGGCTGGGGGAACCTGTGTGACTTTCTCCAGTTGGAAAAGATCAAATTTGAGTTGAGGGGGTTAGCGGAGGGCTTCGAGACACGGTGGGGCTTGTTCACGACAATGCCAATGTTTAAGAAACTGTTCGTTGTGGGGAATGGGGAGCGGGGGAGGGCAGTGGGGTAAAAAGAGGAAAAATTGTAGCAACTGTGGACTGTGAGGTTGTGGAGAGTATTGTTGTGTATGCTATTGTTTTTACACATATTTGGAATAAAATACATGAAAAAAAAATGATTGTGAACTGGGCGAGGAACAGTGAGGCTCATAATCCAATCAGGTTGAATATTTGGTGCTGAAACATATGGAGCAGGATTTTGAGACCTTGATCAAATGGGGGTCAGAACCCAACCCCGTAGGCTTGATTTTTAGGCCCCACTTGGGCTGGAACTGATGGTGGGCGAATGCTTAAAATGCCATCAAACTATGTACCTGGTCCCTGATTCCATCCCGTCCTTAGCTCATTTTTGTGGAGGCTGGATGGGAGTGGGGTTGCTTGCGGCAGGTAGCAAATGCAGATCTTTAACTGCTTATTGTGGTCAATTAAAGGAGAGTGACTGGGATCTTCCAGTTTCCCCCAGGAAACCAAAGGAAGCATGGGGTCAGCAGCATGGGGCCAGCAGCGCAGTCATGCCCAATGCCCTTCCTGATCTATCTTGGTGCTGCTACTGGAAAAAGCCGCATTAAAAAGAGTTTTTTGGGTAAGACCATACCGCTATTCAACCACATGTAGTAATTTTTTTGGATCTTGGGGAGTTGCTCCCCGGTCAAGCCCACACTTAGAAATGTTTTCAATAATGGGGAGCTGAACTCGCCGGCCAGACTGACTCCTCAGAAATCGTGCCACCACCTCTCTAAGTGAGCTTGACGGTCCCCCACATGCTCCCACTAATGTCACCCCGTTCACACATGGGCATTACCCCCCCCACCCAAGTAAGCACAACCCACTATGGGGTCGCTGAGGGCCTCCCTTCTCAGGGCTTCCCGTGCCACCATTCAGGCCCCCCCCCCCCCTTCAGGACCACCATTCTTAACCCCCTCAAACATTATGAGGCCCCTTCATACCCGCCCTTTACGCCCCCATCGTTTATACCCTCCCCATCCCTTCTTTTGTGGGCTAGGCCCCCTCAAGCCCGGCCCCATGTTGCCACCCTGGCACCTGGGCACCTTGGCACTGCCATCCTGGTAGTGTCCCTGCCAGCTCAGCAGTGCTACCCAGGCAGCCTGACAATGCAAAGGTGCCTATGCCACTAGCCTCCCCCAAGCTACTTTGTAGGATTGGGGGGGAGGGGTGGGAGCTGGCAGTGGCAAGGTGCCCATATGCCAGAGGGAGAGCCAGGGGCCACCCTGCCCTGTCCTGACCCCGACCACCCAGGGGTTTCCAATGGCCTGGGACCCGTCCCAGGTGCCTTTAAGGCCTGGTATTAAACCGCGCCCGGTTGAGGCCTCGCTGGAGAGGCTTAGTTCCTGGGAGCCAGGAGAATCCAGCGCAGCCATATTTAAATGAGCCGTGTATCTGGATCATGCACAGCGTGGATGAGATCCAGATAGAGACGTCTCAACCGTCGCAAATCCCGTGAGGGACCGGCTTTGTTGTATCACCAAGTCAGGCGTGACAAGGCCGATTAATCGCGCCCTATATTTAAATGAAGCAGGGAAATTAAAATAAAGATTGGGAAATCTGGGTGTGATTAAGGAAGAGAAAAAGAGGCAGAAAAAATAAAAAGAGGTTTCGATTTACTCTGCAATGATCTGGGCTAATGCGCAGGGAGAGTTTAAAGTAATTTCTGTGAAGTGGATTAAAGCGATTAAATGCTTGGCTTTCAGAGACTGTCAAATAGATTTCATATGAATAGTTAAAATCAATTGATGCCTAATCTCTTTTTACTTATGCTGAAATTTCCCGAACTCTGAAAAAATAGCAAGAACATCAGTTTGCGGACAGAGTGAAAACAGCATAAATGTACTTACTCTATTTTTTTAAACCTTTCAAATCCTGCGGCCACATAATTGGATCCACTCTGTAGATCATTTAACTCAAGGACCCGGTGTGCCCCACTCGGTGTGTAAATATTTCTCACAGCCACAGGAGCATTGATGTTATTTGTTACTTCATTTAAAAAAGATTCAAAAGTTAGAATCTGCCTCTGGTTGACCACAAGCTTTCTTCCAGTAAAGAAAGGATCGCCATTCTTAAAGACTACCACATTCTTTGCCTGAGGGGACAGAGTAATGCCCGTTGAGGCCATTTTCCAAACTTAAGGCCAGCTTTTCTCCCCTTTATTGCATACTTCAATCACGACTAAAGTTATTGTGAGTGCCGTGAGTGATTGTGCTGTGCAAAGCTACCTTGGTTTCCATGGTGTTGTTTTCATCAATGGTTGCTTTGTGTGTGGTGCTGCCAGTAGAATGTAGCTTAAGTCAATAAGATAAATTTACACCTATTGTTTGGCAATAAGCTTCTAAATCAAAGAGCATCGCCATTCTGAACCATTCCCATTCCCAAGCAGGAATATTAAATGGGGGTTGTAATTGGATCCCACTTCCCAAATGGACAACATTCTGTTCCAATATAGGTTCAAAAGCTGAATTCAATTTCTATTCATGGTGTTCAGTTTCAGTTTGGGGACAAGTATTGCACAAGCTTTGTGCTTTAATTTTGTAGTGTAAATGCGCAATAGAGCACACACAGGAATTTATACCAGATCATCACATTGTGCCAATGGCATCCTACTAGTGGTCTAGCATCGTCAGGTGATTTAAGAAATAGATGAAGCTTTGTTGGTGCAGGTTGCCAAGCTGATCGTTACCGTGGAGATGTGGGTAGTGGATGATGGGGTTGTTTGTGATAAAGCCAAACAAATTATCTCATTGCAGTTCTGTTAGGTTGAGTGTCATATTAGGAAGTGTCTCTAATTTTAATCAAAGCTTTTGCTGTAGGAAAGTAAGTAATGTGACACAAAATGTAGCCAAATCACCCACTTTGGAATAGTCGCAGACTGCAACAGCCCCAGATCTTACATTCTGTGGGATTATGTTGTTTGTTTCCTATAGACAATAAACCAGCAAAATACTACAGGAGGCATATTTTTGGAAAACGATTAATGCCACACATTTTCCAATTCTCTGATTTTGATTCACACAACAAAACAATTTCATTTAAAATTTGAAGCGGTCTTGGATGGCAGGTTATATTTCAAACCTGTTCCTTGATTAATGAATAGCACTTTTGTCCCACAGCATTAGTGATAATTATGATTATTAATAATAATTAAGAATGATAATTGATTATAATCATTTTTGATAATACAGCAGCTCATGTTTTCATTTCGGAAGTATATTTATGTATTCTCAGCCAATTGGATTACAGAATTTAACTTTTTTACTTTCTTTTTTTAACCTGAAATATCACGCCCTTTTAAGGTGAAGGGGATTGTTGCAAGGGAATGAAAGATCATTATAGCTGAACCCAACCAGTGGGAATAGAGTTGAATGCCATTTTACAACTCATTTAATTTCTATGCTCTGGACTGGATTCTCCACCTCGCAATGCCAGAAACACGTGAATCGTGATCAGGGGGAGAATGGGGCATCCGGCACAAATTGAGGTTTACGGCCGGCGCCGGCAGGGGCATGCAAAACTGGCATTTGCTTGCACTTAAACGTACTGAGCAGGTTGGACCCAGAATGCTCTGCATTTTCACGATGCTCCACCCCTCTCAGGCAGAAGTCTCCCGGATGCGGTATACAGCAAATATTTACAAACGTGGACTGGGCGCCATGGCTGCGGAGGGGGAGCCGGAGGCGAAAAATACACTGAAAATCCATTGAATACTGTTGGGCTTGTTGGGTGGTGGCTGCCCAGGTCAAATGCGGTAGCTGGGAGCGACTTGGTGTCAGGTCCATGGATTCGGGTGTCCCCCTCACGTTCGGGGTGGCCTGGCTCAGAACATCATTACTGCAGACTGTCTTTTAAACACTCCCCTTTGGTGCTACATACAGGCTCCTGGCTGCTCACACTGCTGCCTGTGTCCTTTGAATACTCAAAGAGCCTCTGCTCATCTGGGAGCCCACTCAGACCACCCCTCTGGACACCCTCGTACCTCAGCTGCAGCATCAAGGGGATGGACATGGCAAAGCTCAATCAGGGGACCACGAGGTGTTGGCACTCCTCAGAAGAGCTGCCACTGCAGAGGAAGCAGGGGATCAGCGGACTTCACATCAACAAGAGCAACCTGGTCTTTGGAGCCCTCCCTGGTTATCTGCCCCTCTCAGGGCAGAGGGCTCACCAGTGACCCCCAGCCCTCCTGATCACTGGCTGTCTCCTTCTGGTGAGGCTGACAGCACTGACTGCCTCTGCCACCTCTTCCCAGGCAGTGTTCAGGAGGGCAGGTTTGAGTCTGCGGCCCATCCTGGAGAAGCGGGGTGTCCCTCGTCTCCTCACTGAAATGAAGCTGTGGGTCCACCTTGGACTCCCAACCTCAGGGACAGGTCTTCACTGAGCCACCTTTGTGGCTTTAGTGAGTGTGCGGTAAGTGGAGCGCTTAGAAACAGCTCCAGCTGTCAGGCTCTTTGGCGCTAACTCCGGCCCCAGTGATTAGAATGTCCATTGAGTCGGGAATTGCTCTGAATTCACGCTGGCAGAGTGCTGCCCAATTTGCATGTCCTGAAGCTCTTACCGAATAGTGCCCTGAATGGGAATACGAATCACATGCAATTCAGTCCCAGCGGCAACAGGTCTCACAAACAGAGAATCCTGGCCTCTGTTTCAAGTGTAATGTTGAGCAGAGTGTAAACCAGGCATAAGAGCTGTACTGACTGGAGAGGTCTGGTAAAATTCAAAGGTTTTTTAGCCTTCATCAGTAAAATCATTTTCTTCAGTGAAGTATAATGGGGATTACATGTGGAGTAAAGCTCCATCTCCTAGTAATATGCATTAAATCCAACATTAAATGGGGTCATTTTTAATTTATAAAACTTTGGGCAAAATTACACCACAGAGCAGCAATTTTTGGGAACTAAATTGAGATATCCAAAATTAACTTAATGTAAGATCTTTACAGTGAGCAGATTGAAGATTATTGTGCTGGATCCAAATATGTGTTCAGAGGTGAAAGTCTAAAATACATCAAGTGCTCATGCTTCTTGGCTTTTTTTGTATGGATGTTTTATTTTACTGGTATTATATCATAGATAAGTATACCCTTTGCACTTTCCCATAATTCTCTACATTAACATTCCATTTCTATCAAGGCCAATACAAAGGAAGATGAGGTGGGATGTTTAACAGTTGGTCAATTGAAAATGCCCATTGTCTCTGCACTTGGCCCAGTCCTGATATCTGTCAGACTCCTCTGCCTGGAGCATCAACGGTGCCAGGTGAGTACAGTATCTGGCTAGACTGTGATAGATCCCATGATTCGATATACTGCTGACTTTCAATATCCTCACTCCCAAATAGTCTTCTGAGTGAGGTACTCGAGAATTGTTTGTACCTGTGTAGGCATCATTAACAAAGATGTGGAGATGCCGGCGTTGGACTGGGGTGAGCACAGTAAGAAGTCTTACAACACCAGGTTAAAGTCCAACAGGTTTGTTTCAAACACAAGCTTTCGGAGCGCAGCTCCTTCCTCAGGTGAATGGAGAGGTATGTTCCAGAAACATTTATATAGACAAAGTCAGAGATGCTGGACAATGCTTGGAATGTGAGCATTTGCAGGTAATCAAATCATTACAGATCCAGGGAGAGGGATAATCACAGGTTAAAGAGGTGTGAATTGTCACAAGCCAGAACAGTTGGTAGGATTTTGCAAGTCCAGGCCAGATGGTGGGGGGTGGATGTAATGCGACATGAATCCAAGATCCCTGTTGAGGCTGCACTCATGTGTGCGGAACTTAGCTATAAGTTTTTGCTCGGTAATTCTGCGTTGTCGCGTGTCCTGAAAACCGTCTTGGAGAACGCTTACCCGGAGATCAGAGGCTGAATGCCCTTGACTGCTGAAGTGTTCCCCGACTGGAAGGGAACATTCCTGCCTGGTGATTGTCGCACGATGCCCGTTCATTCGTTGTCGCAGTGTCTGCATGGTCTCGCCAATGTACCACGCTTCGGGACATCCTTTCCTGCAGCGTAAGAGGTAGACTACATTGGTCGAGTCGCACGAGTATGTGCCACGTACCTGGTGGGTGGTGTTACCACGTGTAATGGTGGTATCCAAGTCGATGATCTGGCATGTCTTGCAGAGAATGCTCTGGCAGAGTTGTGTGGTGTCGTGGTCGCTGTTCTGAAGGCTGGGTAATTTGCTGCAAACAATGGTTTGTTTGAGGTTGCGCGGTTGTTTGAAGGCCAGTAGTGGGGGTGTGGGGATGACCTTGGCAAGATGTTCATCTTCATTGATGATGTGTTGAAGGCTGCGAAGAAGATGTCGTAGTTTCTCCGCCCCAGGAAAGTACTGGACGACGAAGGGTACTCTGTCAGTGGTGTCCCGTGTTTGTCTTCTGAGGAGGTCGGTGCGGCGCGTTGGAACTGTCGATCGATGAGTCGAGCGCCATATCCCGTTCGTACAAGAGCATCTTTCAGCATCTGTAGGTGTCTGTTACGCTCCTCCTCGTCTGAGCAGATCCTGTGTATACGGAGGGCTTGTCCATAGGGGATGGCTTCTTTAATGTGTTTTGGGTGAAAGCTGGAGAAGTGGAGCATCATGAGGTTGTCTGTGGGCTTGCGGTAAAGCGAAGTGCTCAGGTGACCGTCCTTGATGGAGATGAGTGTGTCCAAGAATGCAACAGAATTTGGAGAATAGTCCATGGTGAGTCTGAAGGTGGGATGGAATTTATTGATCTCATCGTGTAGTCGTTTCAGTGATTCTTTGCTGTGGATCCAAAGGAAAAAAATGTCATCGATGTATCTGGTGTATAACATCGGTTACAGATCCTGTGTGGTGAGGAAGTCTTGTTCAAACTTGTGCATGAAGATGTTGGCATATTGAGGTGCAAATTTAGTCCCCATGGCTGTTACATGCATCTGGATGAAGAATTTGTTGTCGAAGGTGAAGACGTTATGATCTAGAATGAAGCGGATGAGTTGCAGAATTGCGTCTGGAGATTGGTAGTTGTCAGTGTTGAGGACTGAGGCTGTTGCAGCAATGCCGTCGTCATGGGGGATGCTGGTGTAGAGTGCCGAGACATCCATTGTGACGAGGAATGTTCCTGGTTCAACTGGTCCATGGGTGCTGAGTTTCTGTAGGAAGTCCGTCGTGTCGCGACAGAAGCTGGGTGTACCTTGTACGATGGGTTTCAAAATGCCCTTGATGTGGCCAGAGAGGTTCTCACACAGGGTCCCATTGCCTGAAACGATAGGACGGCCTGGTGTGTTGGTCTTGTGTATTTTCGGGACAACAAAGGGAAGAAATGAAGCAAGGCCAAACGGGGTGGGGCGGAGGGAGGGATCCGGCAGTGATGGCACTTGGTTGATATTAATAAATTATTTATAAAATAAATATTTGTCTTTGTTACTCCTTCTTTCCCATCTCCATGTTTAGCCCAAATTCTATTTGCGTCATCCATTTGTCCATCTATTTTAGTCTGCTTTGCTGTCAAACATGGAGACATAGGGCCCGATTTTCCACCCTGTTGTGCCCAGTACCGATCCCAGAGTGGGCTTCCCACTGGGCGCCGAGAGCCGATTGCGGGTCACCCAATGCATTATGCCGGTCGCAATCCAGATAATCATAGTTAAATAAGGCTCATCTAAATATACGCGGCTGGTTGAGGTTGCAGACTCTCACAAACATTTCTTTCAACAGAAAGAAGGTTATTTTGGTCGGAAAAATGGAAAGGCAACTTATTATTGGGGCAACATGGTCGCAAAGTGGTTAGCACTGCTGCCTCACAACACCAGGCATCCGGGTTCAATTCCGGTCTTGGATGACTGTCTGTGTGGAGTTTGCTTCAATTTCCTCTCACAGTCCAAAGGTGTGCAGGCTAGGTAGATTGACCACGCTAAATTGCCCTTTAGTGTCCAAGTTAGGTGGGTTGCGGTGGTAGGGCAGGCGAGTGGCCTAGGTAGGCTGCTCTTCCTGAGGGTCGGTGCAAAATCAATGGGCCGAATGGATTCCTTCTGCACTATAGAAATTCTATGATATGATTTATTAAACGGAGAGAAACTTTAGAGTGCTTCAGTGCAGAGGGATCTTGGTGTTCTTGTGCAATAATTGAAGAAAACTGGCATGCAGGTTCAGTGGGTAATAGGAACAGCATGTGGAACATTGACTGCTAGAGTTAGAGTAGAGTATAAAAGTAGGGAAGTGTTTCTGCAATTGTATAAGGCATTGGTGAGACTGCACCTGTAGTAATGTGTTCAGTTTTGGTCCCCTTTTTTGAGGAGGGATGTAGTTGCATTGGAGGAGGTTCAGAGGAGGTTCACTAGATTGACTCCAGAGATGAGGGGCGGGATTCTCTGTCCCGCCTCACCTGCCTTCTGCTGCGGCACATTCTGAATTCTCCCTCTGTGTACCCGTGGGAGAGAAAACTAACAGGCAGACAGTGCAGGGATCCCTCGTGGCTGTTCCCCTTCAAAACAAGTATACCGTTTTGGATGCTGTTGGGGGGGATGACCTACCGGGGGAAGGCCCTAGTGGCCAGGTCTCTGGCACTGAGTCTGGCTCTGGGGCTCAGAAGGGAAGGGGGGAGACTAGAAAAGCAATAGTAATAGGAGATTCAATGGTTAGGGGAATAGATAGGAGATTCTGTGGTCGCGAGCGAGACTCCCGGAAGGTATGTTGCCTCCCGGGTGCCAGGGCGAGAGATGTCTCGGATCGTGTCTTCAGGATCCTGAAGGGGGAGGGTGAGCAACCAGAAGTCGTGGTGCACATTTGTACCAACGACGTAGGTAGGAAAAAGGGTGTGGAGGTAATAAACAAATTTAGGGAGTTAGGCTGGAAGTTAAAGGCCAGGACAGACAGAGTTGTCATCTCTGGTTTGTTGCCAGTGCCACGTGATAGCGAGGCTAGGAATAGGGAGAGAGTGCAGTTGAACACGTGGCTGCAGGAATGGTGTAGGAGGGAGGGCTTCAGGTATTTGGATAATTGGAGCGCATTCTGGGGAAGGTGGGACCTGTACAAGCAGAACGGGTTGCATCTGAACCAGAGGGGCACCAATATCCTGGGAGGGAGATTTTCTAGTAGTCTTCGTGAGGGTTTAAATTAATTTGGCAGGGGAATGGGAACCGGATTTGTAGTCCAGCAACTAAGGAAGCCGATATTCAGCCAAAGCGTGTAGTGATGCAGTGGGGAAGGTAACACTGACAAAGGAGAGTACTTGCAGGCAAGGAGATGGGTTGAAGTGTGTATACTTCAACGCAAGAAGCATCAGGAATAAGGTGGGTGAACTTAAGGCATGGATCGGTACTTGGGACTACGATGTGGTGGCCATCACGGAAACTTGGATAGAAGAGGGGCAGAAATGGTTGTTGGAGGTCCCTGGTTATAGATGTTTCAACAAGATTAGGGAGGATGGTAAAAGAGGTGGGGGGGGGGGTGGCATTGTTAATTAGAGATAGTATAACAGCTGCAGAAAGGCAGTTCGAGGAGGATCTGCCTACTGAGGTAGTATGGATTGAAGTCAGAAATAGGAAAGGAGCAGTCACCTTGTTGGGAGTTTTCTATAGGCCCCCCAATAGCAACAGAGATGTGGAGGAACAGATTGGGAAACAGATTTTGGAAAGGTGCAGAAGTCACAGGGTAGTAGTCATGGGTGACTTCAACTTCCCAAATATTGAGTGGAAACTCTTTAGATCAAATAGTTTGGATGGGGTGGTGTTTGTGCAGTGTGTCCAGGAAGCTTTTCTAACACAGTATGTAGATTGTCCGACCAGAGGGGAGGCCATATTGGATTTGGTACTTGGTAATGAACCAGGGCAAGTGACAGATTTGTTAGTGGGGGAGCATTTTGGAGGTAGTGACCACAATTCTGTGACTTTCACTTTAGTAACGGAGAGGGATAGGTGCATGCAACAGGGCAAGGTTTACAATTGGGGGAAGGGTAAATACAATGCTGTCAGACAAGAATTGAAGTGCAGAAGTTGGGAACATAGGCTGTCAGGGAAGGACACAAGTGAAAGTGGAACTTGTTCAAGGAACAGGTACTGCGTGTCTTTGATATGTATGTCCCTGTCAGGCAGGGAAGAGATGGTCAAGTGAGGGAACCATGGTTGACAAAAGAGGTTTATTGTCTTGTTAAGAGGAAGAAGGAGACTTATGAAAGGCTGAGGAAACAAGGTTCAGACAAGGCGCTGGAGGGATACAAGATAGCCAGGAGGGAACTGAAGAAAGGGATTAGGAGAGCTAAGAGAGGGCATGAAAAATCTTTGGCGGGTAGGATCAAGGAAAATCCCAAGGCCTTTTACACATATGTGAGAAATATGAGAATGACTAGAGCGAGGGTGGGTCCGATCAAGGACAGTAGCGGGAGATTGTGTATTGAGTCTGAAGAGATAGGAGAGGTCTTGAACGAGTACTTTTCTTCAGTATTTACAAATGAGAGGGGCCATATTGTTGGAGAGGACAGTGTGAAACAGACTGGTAAGGTGGAGGAGATACTTGTTAGGAATGAAGGTGTGTTGGGCATTTTGAAAAACTTGAGGATAGACAAGTCTCCCGGGCCTGACGGGATATATCCAAGGATTCTATGGGAAGCAAGAAATGAAATTGCAGAGCCGTTGGCAATGATCTTTTCGTCCTCACTGTCAACAGGGGTGGTACCAGGGGATTGGAGAGTGGCGAATATTGTGCCCCTGTTCAAAAAAGGAAATAGGGATAACCCTGGGAATTACAGGCCAGTTAGTCTTACTTCGGTGGTAGGCAAAGTAATGGAAAGGGTACTGAGGGATAGGATTTCTGAGCATCTGGAAAGACACTGCTTGATTCAGGATAGTCAACACGGATTTGTGAGGGGTAGGTCTTGCCTTACAAGTCTTATTGGCTTCTTTGAGGAGGTGACCAAGCATGTGGTTGAAGGTAAAGCAGTGGATGTAGTGTACATGGATTTTAGTAAGGCATTTGATAAGGTTCCCCATGGTAGACTTATGCAGAAAGTAAGGAGGCATGGGATAGTGGGAAATTTGGCCAGTTGGATAACAAACTGGCTAACCGATAGAAGTCAGAGAGTGGTGGGGGATGGCAAATATTCAGCCTGGAGCCCAGTTACCAGTGGCGTACCGCAGAGATCAGATCTGGGTCCTCTGCTGTTTGTGATTTTCATTAATGACTTGGATGAGGGTGTTGAAGGGTGGGTCAGTAAATTTGCAGATGATACTAAGATTGGTGGAGTTGTGGATAGTGAGGAGGGCTGTTGTCGGCTGCAAAGAGACATAGATAGGATGCTGAGCTGGGCTGAGAAGTGGCAGATGGTGTTTAACCCTGAAAAGTGTGAGGTTGTCCATTTTGGAAGGACAAATATGAATGCGGAATACAGGGTTAATGGTAGGGTTGTTGGCAATGTAGAGGAGCAGAGAGATCTTGGGGTCAATGTTCATAGATCTTTGAATTTGCCACTCAAGTGGATAGAGCTCTGAAGAAGGCCTATGGTGTGCTAGCGTTCATTAGCAGAGGGATTGAATTTAAGAGCCGTGAGGTGATGATGCAGCTGTACAAAACCTTGGTAAGGCCACATTTGGAGTACTGTGTGCAGTTCTGGTCACCTCATTTTAGGAAGGATGTGGAAGCTTTGGAAAAGGTGCAAAGGAGATTTACCAGGATGTTGCCTGGAATGGAGAGTAGGTCTTACGAGGAAAGGTTGAGGGTGCTAGGCCTTTTCTCATTAGAACGGAGAAGGATGAGGGGCGACTTGATAAAGGTTTATAAGATGATCAGGGGAATAAATAGAGTAGACAGTTAGAGACGTTTTCCCTGGGTGGAACACACCATTACAAGGGGACATAAATTTAAGGTAAATGGTGGAAGATATAGGGGAGATGTCAGAGGTAGGTTCTTTACCCAGAGAGTAGTGAGGGCATGGAATGCACTGCCTGTGGAAGTAGTTGAGTCGGAAACGTTAGGGACCTTCAAGCGGCTATTGGATAGGTACATGGATTATGGTAGAATAATGGAGTGTCGATTAATTTGTTCTCAAGGGCAGCACGGTAGCATTGTGGATAGCACAATTGCTTCACAGCTCCAGGGTCCCAGGTTCGATTCCCGGCTGGGCCACTGTCTGTGTGGAGTCTGCACATCCTCCCCGTGTGTGCGTGGGTTTCCTCCGAGTGCTCCGGTTTCCTCCCACAGTCCAAAGATGTGCAGGTTGGGTGGCTTGGCCATGATAAATTGCCCTTAGTGTCCAAAATTCTATGATCTATGATTAATCTTGGACAAAAGTTTGGCACAACATCGTGGGCCGAAGGGCCTGTTCTGTGCTGTATTTTTCTACGTTCTATGTTCTCCCCGAACAGGCGCCGGAATGTGGCAACTAGGGGCTTTTCACAGTAACTTCATTGCAGTGTTAATGTAAGCCTACTTGTGACAATAAGATTATTCTTGTTACTATTAGAGGGGTTTGTCCTTTGAAGGAAGAATGAGCCGTTTAGACCTACATTCTCTCAAGTTTAGAAGAATGAGAGGAAATCTAATTGAAGTATATAAGACGATAAAAGGTATTGACAAAGTAGACATCGAGCGGATGCTTCCTCTTGTAGGGTAATCTTGATTGAGAGGTTATAGATTTACGATAAGAGGCAGCTAATTTAAAACAGAGATGAGGAGAAATTTCGGGCGGGATTTTCCGTCCCACTACACCCGTTTTCTGGAGCATCGTGCCCCCGCCGGCTGTAGGATCCTCCGACCCAGCAACCAGCCAATGGAGTTTTCCATTGTGGCCACCCCCCACCATCAGGAAATCCGCAGGTGTGAGTGCGCTGCCAGCGAAGCGGAGGATCCCGCTGATGGAGAATCCAGCCCTACTTCTCTCAAAGGGTCGTGAATTTGTGAACTTCACTATCCCGGGCCACTGAATAAATTTAAGGAGAAGATAGGCAGATTTTTAATTATAATGGGTTGAAGGGTTATGGAGAACGGGCAGGAAAGTGAATTGAGGCCAAGAGGAGATCAGCCATGATCGTAGTGAATGGCGGAGTGGACTCGAGGGGCTAAATTGCTGACTCCTGCTATTAGTTTTTATGTTCTCATATTCTTTTTTTTTAAATTTAGAGTGCCCAATTCATTTTTTCCAATTAAGGGGCAATTTAAAGTGGCCAATCCACCCAACCTGCACATCTTTGAGTTGTGGGGACGAAACCCACACAAACACGGGGAGAATGTGCAAACTCCACATGGACAGTGACCCAGAGCCGGGATCGAACCTGGGACCTCGGCCCCGTGAGGCAGCAATGCTAACCCACTGCGCCACCGTGCTGCCCATGTTCTTATATTCTTAATTCAGTTGAAATTCTGAGTGTAGGCTAAAAGAATTGTAACTATTGTTCTAGCTGAAGGACTCTACGAACAGCAAGTTGGGTTTCTGGTACAACCAAGCTGAAGATGGAGAGGGAGATTCAGATGAAAACTCCAGAGTTAATGAATCTTAGAATCAGGAGAGGTCTGACCTGAGGTGGCAACATGCCCATGTTGAGTGGGGAACTTGCAAAACTTTGGATGGTTGGAGAAGATTTGTTGGGATAACTAGGCTGGAATTAAAAAGAAGGCCCCAAAGAAACATCTGCCTTTGGCACAGTGCTCACAGTAATTAACCTTCCAATTATTGGTAACTAACTGACTTGAGGGTTTTGGCATACAAATAAAATGGGTACAGACGGAAAGTGGTATTAATGGACGGGATTCTGTGAAAACCGGCGGCGTGGGCAGGTCCGACACGAAGGACTGGCGTGAACCACTCTGGCATCAGGCTGCCCCAAAGGTGCGGAATCCTTCAGGGGCTAGGCCAGCGCCGGAGTGGTTTGCGCCCGCTGGCCGGGGCGTAAGGGGCTTGGCACCATGCCAGCCGGCGCCGAAGGGCCTCCGCCGGCCAGCGCGAGTTGGCACATGTGCGGGAGCACCAGCGTGTGCTGGCGTCATCCCAGAGCATGCGCAGGGGGGTTCATCTCTGCGTCAGCCATCGCGGAGGACCTTAGCAGCCGACGCGGAGGAATAGAGTGCCCCCACGGCATAGGCCCGCCCGCGGATTGGTGGGCCCCAATCGTGGGCCAGGCCACCGTGCGGGCACCTCCCGGGGCCAGATTCCCCCGCGCCCCCCCAGGACGGCGGAGGCCGTCCGCGCAGCCAGGTCCCGCCGGTAACTACCTGTTGTAATTTACGCCGGCGTGACCGACCTAAAACGGACAGCCACTCGGCCCATCGCGGGCCGGAGAATCACCGGGGGGGGGGGGGGGGGGGGGGGGCACTGCCAACGGCCTCCGACCGGCGAGGCACGATTCCCGCCCCCGCCAAATCCCTGGCGCCGGAGATTTCGGCAGCCGGTGGGGGCGGGATTCACGCTGCCCCCCGGCGACTCTCCGACCCAGCGGGGGTCGGAGAATCCGGCCCAATATATTTGATTTGGAGAATAAGTAATTCTGTTCATTTTATTTTTGTTATCTTTAACAGAACTCTGCTGCATTAGTGCCCCGAGGACCCGGGTTCGATCCTGGCCCCGGGTCATTGTCCGTGTGGAGTTTGCACATTCTCTCCGTGTCTGTGTAGGTTTCGCCCCCACAACCCAAAGATGGGCAGGGTAGGTGGATTGGTCATGTTAAATTGCCCCTTAGTTGGAATTTTTAAAAAAACCTTTAACATAATTGGCATTTTTAAATGATGTCACTATTTAAGTTCATGTTCTTTGATTTTGATGTGATAAAATTATTTTGCTTCAACCATTCTTTTAGTAAATATCTGGGTTTTCGGATTCTAAACTAAGCCTAAAGACTTTACTGGCCTCTACTGAGATCAGAATATTATGAAAAACATTTCATGGGATATTTTTAAAAAAATACTTTGATGTCTGATCAACAGCTAAGAAATAAGAGTTTCACAGATGTGTACCTCTAACAAACAATGATCCAAGTATATGATGAAGTTTTAATTTCCACCATTTTTTTAAGCAGTCTGCATGTAAAGGCTCGACTGTTACAACAGAATACTTTGTTGGAGATTTTCAATTTGTAAATTGCTGTCAGATTTAGCACATTGTGGTGTTTCTAACACTCTCCGTGTCACAGATAAATGTAGAAGCGTTGAATTTGTTTTCCCTGCGGAAAGGAATAGAAAAATATAAAATATCAGATGATGCAACTATATATTTGCTTGCTGTCATCTTCTGGACCATCATATTGCTTCAAAAGGACCAATCTCAGATCCTTTGTTTTTATAATGACAGTTATCAAATGGATTACGACAATACGAGATTTTGGTTCAAAACAAATGAATTGCTTGAAAAGTACTGCAACTTTTCCAGAGATTATAGTCGGCTTCATTTAACAATGAGAAAGAATACCACAATGTTAAGAGCAGTACTTTCTTTATTTAACATTGTAACACTTTTTTAACTTTTCTTTCATAAAGCTCTGATTAAAATGCGACACATACACATATTTACAAGCTGATGCCCCATGCCATTGTCACCTAGTATTGCAGCACAGCTGTGATGTTTAGGAAGCAAATTAAACATTTTGTTAAAAATGTTTGCATTGTTTATTTATTCTATGAATATTCTGATTGGTTGAATCTCTTTCTTTCATATTCATCAGAAAGAATGGAGTAAAGGTTGAACTGTTTAACCATTATTTGAGTAAGCACAAAGCACAAAAAAGGTTTTGCATTAGACGTGATCAGTAAGAGTTTTCCCTTGATTTACGCACATCTTTGAAGTTTTCTGTTGCAGCTTGGCTGAGCAGAGGCAGAACATTTGGCTTCCTATTATACTTCTGGCAATTTGGGCAGCACGGTGGCACAAGTGGTTAGCACTACTGCCTCACAGAGCCAAGGACCCGGCTCAATTCTGGCCTTGGATGGCTGCTAGGCTTTGCACATTCTCCCTGTGTCTGCGTGTGTTCCTCCCACAATGCAGCAACTGCACATTAGGTGGATTGGCCATGATTAACACATGGGGTTACAGGGATAGGGTGGGGGAGTGGGCCTTTGGAGGATCGATGGAGACTCGATGGGCTGAATGGAGTCCTTCTTAACTGTAGTGATTCTGTGGAACACAGACAGACTCAAGCTTCCAGGAAGTTCTAATTGATTCAACCTGTATGGGGGCCTTCTCCTGGAACGGACATACCTAGACAGTACCCCTTTGTGGAACTGACACCTGACATTTTCCTAAGTTTACTGCAATGGATCAATGGACCTCCAGACTCCGCAAGTTTGCAATTTAACAACAGAGAGCTGCTGAGACCTACAAGTTAAGTGTGAAAGCGACCACCTCTCTCCTATTATATAGTACTGGCTTTGGACTTCCAAACCATTCTATTTGGTTGACACCAGTATCAGAAATGTGGCCGACATGAACTTGATATAACAAGTTTATCCAAAGACACCAAAGGAAACAGAGAGGGAAATTCTCTGTTTGGAGAATTTGGGCACGATTGTACGGCCACGTTCTGCCTAGCAGGCTGTTTGATTTCAGGAGATGCCCAAATAGGGAACCGTGCCGGACGCTGAGCGGTTTGTGACCTAACTGAACCCCCTCCCATTGGCACTGCCAGGAGCGTGGGCAGGGTGGCAGTGCCAGTACCTGGGTGCCAGGGTGGCACTGCCAAGGGCCAGGGTCTGAGGGGGGCAATGCCCATAAAAGGAAGGAATGGGGGGTGTATGAAAGGGTGCGAGGGTGAAGAGAGGGTATGAAAGGGCCTCTGGAAAGTTAGCGGGGGGGAAGGGGGGGAAGTCCTGGAAGGCAAGGTCAAAAGGGTGTGTGGGAAGTCCAGCAAAGAGGGCCATTAGCGATCCAGTAGCGGGATGTTCTCACCTGGGGGTGTGTGGGGTAGTGCCCCTGTATGTGGGAGGAGACAATACCCATGAGTGGGGGCTGCGAGGGACCCTCAAGCTCACTTAGAGATCGAGGCAACATTTCAAAATTGAGGCCTGATCTCTGAGGAGCCAGTCCGGCCAGTGCAGTCAGCTTCTCCGTGATGGAAATCATTCTAAGGGCTGGAAGACAATAGAAGGGATATTCCATGCCGGGATGCATTCCCTGATGGGACGGAGAATCGGGCGTCAGGGGTGAATCCCGGATCGGCTCCCATCCCCGGTAGTGGTGTGAACAAGATGCACAATGCATGCCAGCAGGGGATGTAAATAAATGCAAATGAGTCATGATGACCCATTTGCATCTATTTAGCGGGCCTGGCACCCTATGCTCCGACCCCCTGTGATTCTCCGGTCCCTGTGGCGGGGAATCACATGGCCGCGGACAGCGCCGGCCCTAGGGTTGCTGGCGCCCCGGGCAAGCTGAACTTCGGCGCCCTTGGGGGGGCGGGGCCGAGGGGTGGGGGGGCGGGCCGAGGGGTGGGGGGGGGGCGAGGGTGGGGGGGCGGACCCGAGGGGGGGGCGCGGACCCGACGGGGGGGGCGGACCCGAGGGGGGGGCGGGCGGGGAGGACCGAGGGGGGGAGCGGACCGAGCGGGGGGGCGGACCGGGGGGGGGGCGCCTTGGGGGAGGGCGGCCACCGCGCATGCGCTGGTTGGTACCGGCCCAACTGCACATGCGCGGGACCCGAGTCTCTGGCGCCCCCAGCACATGGCGCCCCGGGCGACTGCCCGAGTTGCCGGTGCCTTGAGCCGGCCCTGGCCGCGGATCACTTGTAGTCTCTGCCTGGTGGGCTGAACATTGCCCCTTGGCCCACCGCAAGATCCACCATACTAGAGCCGTACTGGTAAAGACCATCCATGCCCATCTGAGGGCCACCCTACCAACAATGCTCTGCCTGCTCACGCCTTCTCTACCAACCCCCCCACCCCCCCACATCCCCCACAGCAACTCCTGTGATAAGGGGACCCTCAGGGGCCCCTGTAATAGGGGGACTGCCCCACAGGGACCCTGTAACAGGGAGGAACCCGCACAGGGACCCCTGTAATAGGGGGACCCCCCCCCCCCACAAGGATCCCTGTATTGGGGGGAACCCCTCACAGGGATCCCTGTAATTGGGGACCCCCACAGGGACACTGTAGTAGTGGGACCCCACAGGGACCCCCTGTCTAAAGGAACCCCCCCAAAAAAAACTCCTCCACCTTCACACAAACCCCCCCCCCCCTCCCCCCCAAAGAAAGGAGACCCCTGTCAGGAAGCTGGAGAACAGCCCAGACAGGGGCAATAACAAGAGTGACAGCTGTAACTTACCTTGCAGCTCCACATGTCCATTCCTTGAAGGAAAGCGACTGTGACCTGGGTCTGGACAAACAGAAATGAATGAATTACTTAAACACGGGTCTGAGGATTTTAAACACAGGTCACAGCTGTTCTCTTTCCAGGAATGAACAGGTGGTGCTTCCAGGCACGTGTAACAACTGTAATTTCTTTCACTGCCCCTGTTTGGATTGCTCTCTAGTTTGCAGACAGGGGTCTTTCTTTCTGCGTCTGTGGGAGTATCCTCTTGTAAGGGGGTCTCTGTGCAAGGGGGTCCTACTAGTTAGAGTATTGCTGTGGGGTGTCTCTCTAGTTTGGGGGGCCTTGTGGGGGTCCCTCTAGTTAGGGGGTCCCTTTGAAGGCCCCTTAGTTAAGGGGGCTCTGTGGGGGAACCTCAAATTAGGGGATCACTGTGGGAATTCCCTCTAGTAATGGGGTCCCATATGGGGGGGGGGGGGTCCATCAAGTTAATAATAATAATAATCTTGACTAGTGTCACAAGTAGGCTTACATTAACACTGCAATGAAGTTACTGTGAAAATCTCCTCGTCGCCACACTCCGGCGCCTATTCGGGTACACAGAGGGAGAATTCAGAATGTCCAATTCATCTAACAAGAACGTCTTTTGGGACTTGTGGGAGGAAACTGGAGCACTCGGAGGAAACCCACGCAGACACAGGGAGAACATGCAGACTCCACACAGACAGTGACGCAAGCCGGGAATCAAACCTGGGACCTTGGAGCTGGGAAGCAACAGTGTTAACCACTGTGCTAATGTGCCACCTGGATTGGAATGGGGAGATTAATGTCGTACACACCACCACTTTTGTAAAACTCATCAAAACCATGCCAGTGTTTCAGAAGGAAGATCTCTGTCCGGAAGCCCCAAGAAGAAAGACCCATTGTAGCCACCTGGGGAGGCCACGTCCCGATTCCAAAATGGACATTTGCAAAAAGTACAGAGAAAAGTGGACAGTGCTTGGAAAAAAAGCAGGTGCAAGGTTTGCCTGTGTATTGGAACTTGAAGATCCCAGACAGAACTGATACTACAAGCCATGAGCATAGTAATGAGCTATCTCCAGGGACAAAAGAGAAACATTTAAGCAATTGGTACCAGGGCAGACTCCCCGGCGCCAGTGGAGACTAAAACAAAGGCAGGCCAACGGTCACCTAGGGCCCGCCCAGTGATCAAGCAACGACCCCTTTATTGGAGAGAATCGATACAAATGATTGGGACATGGTCCAATTAATTGGGACCAAGTTGAGGAACCACCCAGAGAGGCACGAAACCCTTTGGGGTATAAAACATAGTCCTCAAGGTCAGAGCGCTCTCCTGAACTCTTCTTCTTCACCTTCACCTTGGCCTTTGGCTCTCAGCGACGAGAGGCCCGCCAAGCACCAGCCAAGTAAGTCTAAGGTCAACATGTGCTACGAGATAGACGCTCCTAGCTACTATTCTATACCAGTTCGAAGCCAGCAGTATCAGAACCGGACAACGGCCATTGTTCCCCTGACTGAGTGGGTGCCCAAAACTAAGTATAGGCTTTTAGTAGTAGTTGTAGTTTAGTGAGTAGTGTTTGTGCATGAGTAATAATTGACTGTGTGTGTAAATAAATGTGCATCGATTTTAAACTTACTAACTGGTGTATCTAGTCATTGATCAGTATTCGGTTTTGAACCTTGTGGTGGTATCAGAAAGATACCTGGTGAATCTTGAGCAACGGTAATTAAAACAGAGCAAATTAAGGAAAAGTATAACGAGCAACACCATGTCAGGAAGTCACCAAGAAGAGATACCCTGTCAGGAAGCCCACTAGAAGGGAGGCCCCTGTCTGGAAGTTAGAGAGTAGTCCAGACAGAGGTAGTGGTCTTGCATCCTCCTGTTGGCACAGAGCGTGAACCTCAATACTGTTGTCAGTGGGGACGGAGCATCGGAATAGGGTGGAAGCCTGGCACCGATTCCGTTTTCTTCATGACCCTGGATTCTCTGCCTCATTGGTAACTCTGCTAGCGGTAGAGCAAGGCAGTGAATTTCACCCAGTAATTGCAGAACAGGTCATGTCACCTATGTCTTTTAAGAATAGGTTGCAATGTCTTTAAAAAGTCTCCCAGCCTGATTCATAAATCCAACCTGTGAAGAAATTAGACCCCTGATACAAAAGCTAAAAGTGTCTTACTTCATGACCTGCTGAACAATCATCTTCTTCGTGAAATCCTAAAAAAATTCTGATAGCTGACTCCAGCTATTTGAACTTATCCAAAGTACAGATTGCGTGAATGTGTGTTTGTGTCTGCACGTGCGAGTGAGTGTGTGTGCATACGAGTGAAGCGTGTGTCCGCACATGTATGTGCACATGTGCGTTTGTGTCTAAGTGGTTGCGCGTGCGTGTACATATGCATACGTGAGTGCGTGCTGAGTGATTGATGAAGGGTGCAGACTCGTATGAATAATTAATCTTTTTTATTTTTGAACTCACAGAAGTCTGCTCCTGGTTCTTTAAATTGACCACATGCTAAAAGGGGCTCAAAACACATCTAACATTCCAAACTGCAACACTTGGTGTGGACAGTATAGGATGGGACCTGGGGGATTCAGATTACCGCTCCTCCCCTGTCCTTAGCAGGTGGCAATAACTTGCTTCATCATCATCATTGCAAAACTGGGCAACAGCATCACCAGCATGTTGTCCAATTTTTACTGGATTATTATACTGATAGTCAGATATCAAAAGGGATAAAAGAAGCCTTGCTACACAGGTATCTTTTAATTAACATCCTTGATCAATTTTCTAAATAAAAATATGAATATTGTAAAAGACTGTGAATACTGTATACAACAAAATACTCTACACAACAAAATACTGTGATTACTGTATTAAACAAAATACAGTATATCATAAAATACTGTGAATACTGGATACAACAAAATACTGTGAATGCTCTCTACAATAAAATAGCGTATACAACGAAATACTGAGACTACTCTATCCAACAAAATACCGTGGATACGGTATACAACAAAATATTATGTATATCAGGATACTGTGCACACTTTATACAGCAAAATACTGTATTCAACATAATACTGGGAATACTGTATGAAACAAAATACTGTATACAAGAAAATACTGTGAATAGTCTGTACAACAAAATACTGTATGCAACAAGATACTCTGAATACTGTAAACAACAAAATACTGTGTACAACAAAATACCGTGAACACTCTACACAACCAAATACGGTGTACAACAAAATACGGTGAATACTCTATACAATCAAATACTGTATACAACACAAAAATGTGAATACTCTAAGCAACAAGCTTTTAAAAAATACTGAGTACTCTATGCAACAAAATACTGTATACAACAAAATACCATGAATTCCATATGCAACAAAACACTGTGCATACTCTATACAACAAAATACTGTATACATCAAAATACCTTGAATTCCATATGCAACAAAACACTGTGCATACTCTATACAACAAAATACTGTATACATCAAAATACCATGAATTCCATATGCAACAAAACACTGTGCATACTCTATACAACAAAATACTGTATACATCAAAATAGTGTGAATACTGCAAATAACAAAATATTGTAAACAACAGAATACTGAGAATACTCTATTATACAACAAGATACTATGAATGCTGGTACAACAAAATACTGCATATAACAAAATACTATACACAACAAAATATTGAGAATACCCTGTACAAGAATATATTGTATCCAACAAGGTACTGTCAATACTGTATACAACAAAATACTGTATATGACAAAATTATGTGAATAATACCGTGGATAAAATATGTATAGAACAAAATACTGTGAATACTGTATACATCAAAATACTATATTTAACAAAATACTGTGAATAATATATCCAACAATGTATGTATAGAATAAAATACTGTGAATACACTGTATACAACAACATACTGTAAACAACAAATCTACTCTATACAACAAAATAGACTATACAAAAATATACTGTGAATATTGAATACAAAATACTATATGCAACAAAATATATATTCAACAAAATACTGTAATTACTTAGTACATCAAAAAACTGTACACAACAAAATACTGTGAATGCTGGATAGAAAATACTGTATACAACAAAAAACTATACAACAAAATACTGTGAATACTGGGTACAAAATACTGTATACAACAAAATACTGGACACAACAAAATCCTGTGAATAGTGTATACAACAAAACACTGCATCCAACAAAATACTGCATAGAACTAAATAATATATACAATAAAATACTGTGAATACGCCACACAAAATACTGTGAATACACCATACAAAATACTGTATACGACAAAATACGGCAAAATACTGTGAATACTTTGCACAACAAAATAGTGTTTTCCAGAAGATACTGTGAATAATATATGCAACAAAATGCTGTACACAACAAATACTATGGGCGCGATCCAATGGCCACGCTGCACCGGAAAAGAACCTCGACATTGGTTTTCAAAAATTATATCCAAGCAAAAAACTGTTTACAACAAAATGCTGAATATATTATTTATGTTAAATTTAATTTATTTTTAATTTATTTTGTTGTTCATTGGGTTTGGGGAGGGGGGCGTGGGGGGCTCGTTATATGCGTTGTTACGGGTCCAGGGGGGTGTTTATTATTGTTATTATTATTGTTTTGTTGTTATACATTTTTCAAAAATTTAAATAAAAATTATTTAAAAAAAACAAATCAAAATGCTGAATAAAAAAATACTGCAATATACTGCATTCAATATATTGAACAAATACTGTGACCGCTGCACACAACAAAATACTGTATACAACAAAATACTGGGATTACTGTATAAAACAAAGTACTATAGAGAACAAAATACTGTGAATACCGTGGATAAAAAAATACTGTGAATACTCAATACAACAAAATACTGTATACAACAAAATACGGTGAATACTGGATACAACAAAATACCGTATACAACAAAGTAGTGAGTACTGAATGCATTAAAATGCTGCATACAAAAAATACAGTGAAAACTGTACAACAAAATACTGTGTACAACGAAATACTTTGAATATTATGTACAACCAAATACTGCATACAACAAAATACTGTGAAGACCGTATGCAACAAAATACTGTATACAACAAAATACTGTGAAGACCGTATGCAACAAAATACTGTATACAACAAAATACTGTGAAGACTGCATGCAAAAATATGTATACTATAAAATTCTGTACACAATAAATTACTGTGAATATCTTACACAATAAAATACTGTGAATACTGTAGACAAAAAAACTATGTACAGCAAAATACTGTGAATACCAAATACAACAAAATACTGTAAATAGCAAAGACAACAAAACAGTGTAAATACTAATACAGCAAAATACTTCATGCAACAAGATGCTGTGAATACTGTATACAACAAAATACTGCATACAAGAAAATTATGTAAACACTGGGCTGGATTCTACTGTCCCCCAGTCACATGTCTCTCAGCCGCCAGTGGTGGGATTCTACCTTCCTGCCGCTTGTCAATGGGATTTCCCAAAGTACCCACTCCACACTGCCAGATTATTCACGGGCAGGGGTTTGCTGTCAGTGGGAAAACTGAATCCTGACGACTGGAAAATTCCAGCCACTGTATACAAGAAGATACTGGAGACAACAAATTTCTGTGAAAGCTGCATGCGACAAAATACTGCAAATATTGTATAGATAGAAATACTGCATACAAAAAAATTCTATGAATACTCTATACAACAAAATACTATATTCAACAAAATACTTTATACAACAAAATACTGTCAATACTGTATGAAAGAAAATACTGAATACAACAAAATATTGTGAATACTTTATACAACAAAATACTGTATACACCAAAACAATATTCATTGTAGGATTCCTAGCCTTTGAACTGTTCTGATTGCCACAGTATAAATATGGCTAGTCCAGTTCAGTTACTGATTAACGGAAGCCCCTAATATGTTGATACTGTATTGACATGATACTGTGAACACTGTATACAGCAAAATAATGTACAAAAAAATACCGTGAACACTGTAACCAACAAAAGCTGTGAATAACTATTACTGTATACCACAAAATACTATATGAAATAAAATGCTGTGAAAATTGCATATAACGGAGTGCTATACACAAAAATACTGTGAATACCGTGTACAACAAAATACTGTGAATATTGCATACAGGGAAATAATGTATACAACAACATACTACAGACAAGAAAATACTGTGAATACTGTGTACTAACAAAATAGTGCCCACACGGAAATAGTGTGAATATCATGTACAACAAAATACTGTGAATATTGCATACAAGGAAATGCTGCATACAACAAAATACACTGAATAGTGCACATCACAAAATATTGAATGCAACAAAATGCTGCAAATGGTGTATACAGCAAAATAATCTGTACACCAAAATACTGTGAATACTGTAGGCAACAAAATACTGTGAATATTCTGTACAACACACTACTGTGTACAACAAAATACTGTATACAACAAAATACTGTGAATACTGTGTACAACAATATACTATATCTGACAAAATACTGTGAATACTGTATAGAACAAAATACTGTATACAACAAAAATCTGTGAATACTGTACACAACAAAATACTGTACACATCATACTGTATACAACATGATACAACAAATTTTGAAAATACTTTATACAACAAAATAGTGTATATAACAAAATATTGTGTACAACAGAATAATGTGGATACTGTGCACAACAAAATACTATATACAACAAAGTGTGAATACGATATACAACAAAATACTGTGTATATCTGTATGCAACAAAATACTGTATACAACAAAACAGTGTGACTACTATGTACAACAAAAGACTGTACACAACAAAATACAGTATACAATAAAATACTGTGAATGCTGCATACATCAAAATTCTGTGTACAACAAAATACTGTGAATACAGTGCACAACAAATTCTGTAAATACTTTATACAACAAGAGTATATACAACAAAGTATTGGTTACAACAAAATACTGTGAATACTGTATATAACAAAATCATGCATATAACAAAATTCTGTGACTACTGCATGCAACAAAATACTGCATGCAACAGACTGTATACAACAAAATGCTGCAAATACCATATATAATACTGCAAATGCTGTATACAACAAAATACTGTATGAAACAAAATGCTGTGGAAATTGTTTAGAACTGAGTGCTGTACACAAACAATATTGTGAATACTGTGCAAGTCAAAATACTGTGAATACCGTGTTCAACAAAATACGTAACAAAATACTGTATACAACAACATACTGTGAATAGTCTGTGCAACAAAATACTGTGTACAACAAAATACTGTGAATAGTCTGTGCAACAAAATACTGTGTACAACAGAATACTGTGAATAGTCTGTGCAACAAAATACTGTGTACAACATACTGTGAATAGTCTGTGCAACAAAATACTGTGTACAACAGAATACTGTATGCAACAAAATATGGTGGATACTGTGTGCAACAAAATACAATGGATACTGTACAACAAAATATTATTATGAAATAAAATACTGTGAGTACTTTCTACAACAAAATGTTGCATACAACAAAATACTGTGGATACTGTGTACAACAAGTTCTGTAAGTGCTTTATATAACAAAATAGTGTATATTACAAAATATTGTATCCAAATGTGGATATTGTACAACAAAATAATGTGCACAACAAAATACCGTTGGTACTATATGCAACTAAAATACTGCACACAACAAAATACTGTATACAACAAATTCCAGTGAATATTGTGTACAACAAAATATGGCATACAACAAAATACTACAGGTGCTGTACACAACAAAATACTGTATACAACAAAATACTATGAATACGGAATGCATCAAAATGCAGTATACAACAAAATGCTGTGAATACTCTGCACAAAAGAATCTGAAATACTTTATACAACAAAAAATGTGTACAAAACAAAATGCTGTATACAGCAAAATACTGTGAATACTGTGTATAACAAAATACACAATAAAATACTGTGAATACTGTGTGTTCCAAAATACACAATAAAATACTGTGAATACCGTAGACAACAAAATGCTGTACACAACAAATTTCCGTACACAAGAAACTATTGTGAATACTCTATTCATCAAAATACTGTAAAAACTGTAAAAACTGCGTACAACAAAATACTTCATTCGACAAAATACTGTAAACAATAAAATAGTGTATACAACAAAATCCTGTGAACACTGCAAAGAAAAAAATACTATACACAACAAAATACTGTGGTGACTACAGTGTACAACAAAATGCTGTATGCAGCAAAAGACTGAATACTGTACACAACAAAAGACTGCAAATATTGTGCACACAAAATATTTATACAACAAAGAACCATGAATTCTGTACGCAACAAAATACTATATACAACAAAATACTGTGAATACTGTACACAGCACAATACTATAAAATATGGGACTGGGGTGCCCTGTCACGGACCGCCATTGCCGGGGCTTGCAATGCAACCAACTTGCTGCGCACCCAGTGGGTGGGTAGCTGGTGTCCTTCATGGCCAAGGTGGTCGATATGGCCACTGACATGTGGTGCAGGGTGGGGGTTTGGCCACCCTCTGGGTGGGGGGTGGGGGTTACAGTGTGTGTGTGGGGGTTGAAGCCAGGGGCACAGTGCTACCTCATCACCCTGACCGCCCTGAGGAGGTTGTGCAGTTTCTCACTGTTGGCCAGTCCTGGCGGTGTTGCCCACAGCAGTCACAACGTCTCCCACCTGTACCCATGCCCAGTGCATGGCTGCGGGTGGCAACCGCCTCTCCACCCTCGGGTACAGGGTGGCCCGCCTCTCCTCCACGATGGCAGCAGTGTCTCTAGTTCCACATCGGGTGAAGAAATGTCTCCTCGTCTATGTCCAAAATTGTTTACCCTGAATCCTCAGACTGTGGCCCCTGGTTCTGGACGCACCCACGTTTGGGAACATTTTCCCTGCATCTACCCGGTCTAGTCCTGTTAGAATTTTATAAGTCTCTATGAGATTCCCCTCTCATTCTTCTGAACTCCAGCAGGAACAATAATAACCTAGTCAATCTCTCCTCATATGACAGTCCCGCCACCCCTGGAATCAGTCTGGTAAATCTTCGCTGCACTCCCTCGAGAGCAAGAACATCCTTCCTGAGAAAAGGAGACCAAAACTGCACACAATATTCCAGGTGTGGCTTCACCAAGGCCCTGTATAATTGCAACAACACATTCCTGCTTCTATACTAAAAACCTCTCGCAATGAAGGTCAACATACCATTCGTCTTCTTTACCTGCATGCTTAGTTTAGCGATTGGTGCACAAGGACACCCATGGAGAAACACCCTGCAATCTAATGCCCATCCAGTTGGATACAGGCTCTCAGCAGGGAATGCACGTTCAAGGCCACATTTAGCCCTGTTTTCTGCACTGAGGAGCTCTGCTTGCTGGAACTCCTCAGTGTAGTGAGAGATCAGGATGCCATATTTAAATGGCGTCTGATCTCTCAAGCTCCTGCGTCGCCCCCCCCCCCCCCCCCCCCCCCCCCAAACCCACACGCCCCAAACCCCAACTCAGTGTACTGGGGTCCCCGGGTGCCCACCCACACTCTCCCACACCCGTGCAGTGCACCCATCCCTGGGCTAATCACCATACAAAAAATACCACCTTGGCACTACCAGCCTGGCACACTGGCCATGCCCTTGCCAGCTGGTAGTGCCACCAGGGTATATTGACAGTGCTAGGCTGGCACCCAGGTGGCACTGCCAGGTTACAGGCTGGCACTGCAAGGTTGGCAATGCCAGGGTGCCCACATGGCAGTCCCACAGTGCCACCCTGCCAGAGGGCTTGGGTGGCATTCTGTCTGGTCTCCGTTTGTGGAGACTAGCACTCACCCAAGGTCTCCATGGCAAAGGAGATAGATCCCAATGCTTTGCTTATCTCAGGTAACTGCATATTAGAATGAGACTAGCTCTCTCGCTCTGACATGCAGATTTACCAAAACATGATCCCACCCACAATGGCCGGGCTTCACATTACGACGTCTCACAAGATCACGTTAGATCTCATGAGGCATAACATGCTGGTTGGATCTCAGGAGTGGGGACTCCTGTCATTTGCTGGCCATGTAACACTGCGTTGCGCTGCTTTTAGGCGCATCTTGGCCAGTAGACCGCGCTCACAGTATTTTGTTGCAGAAATTATTCACAGTATTTTGTTGAATATAGTGTTTTGTTGTATCGAGTATTATGTTGTATACAGTATTCACAGTATTTTGCTGTACATTTTGTTGTACAGAGTATTTACAATATTTTGTTGTACTCAGTATTATGTTGTAAACAGTATTCACAGTATTTTGTTGGACACACGGTGGGTTTCTCTGTTTCAGAAACGATGGGCGGGATTCTTCGTTGGTTGATGCCAAAATCGGGAAACGTGACTGGGTGGAGAATTGGTTCTGATGCCAAAATCGCAGCAGGCGCCGATTTGATGGCAAATCGCAAATCCGTCACCTTGACAGCAGCGTCAATGCGGTACAGAGTGCACTTACGGTAAACGCCATTTGCATATCATTAAAGGGCCTGACCCAGTATTCTCCAGGGCCTCTGCTATTCTCTGTCTCCAATGACCGAATTCCTGAAGATGCGGTTCACTTCTGCTTTTAAAAATCGTGAAACAGGCGTCGTGGCTGATGAAGGAGAGAAGAGGTAGGACACAGAAAGGCAACTGTGGGCTGCCGGGCCAGACACTGGCCAGACTGGCTGGGGTGGGGGGGGTCCTGCCAGGGCCAGGAGTAGGAGGGGTGATGGGACGATGGGTAAGTGGCTGGGGTGACCCCCCCCACTGGACTGGGGCGGTGTCCAGCCACAGACCGTCATTTCCACAACCTGCACAGAGTGGTGAGCCTGTGGAATTCATTACCACAGGAAGTAGTTGTTGCTAAAAACATGGGGCAAATGGGATCGAAGGCTATGGGGAGAAAGCAGGATTAGGCTGTTGAGATGGATGATCAGCCATGATTGTGATAAATGGCGGAGCAGGCTCGAAGGGCCTCCTCCTGCTCCCATCTGCAATGTATCTATGGGCGGAATTCTCCCCTCCCGGAAAAAATTGGGAGGGCCGTCGTGAAATCGGCCGAGTTTCACGACGGCCTCAGAGGCCGCTCCTCGCCCCCTATTTTCCCCTCCCGGCAGGGCTAGGAGCGGCGCTCCGTAAATCTCGGCCGCGGGGGCGTCGGGCCAAGAATGACGCGGCCGACACGTTTAATGACGTCAGCCGTGCATGCGCAGGTTGGCCGGCTCCAACCCGCGCATGCGCGGCTGACGTCATGATGCTGACGGCACGAACCCGCGCATGCGCGGTGGCCGTCTTTCCCCTCAGCCGCCCCGTGTCGGGGAGGCCCTCCCGCGATTCTCCCAGGCCGCGTGGGGAGCAGAGAATTCCGCCCTATGTATCTATGTCAGGATCATAGGGCTAAACATGCTCGCTATGGGACTTTGCTCTCATTTGGTTAGATCAGGCCCTTTGAATCAAAACCAGAAAATGCTGGACAATATCAGCTGGTGTGACAGCATTTGTTGGGAGAGAAGGGAGCTAATGTTTCAAGTCTGGATGTCAAAGCTGGAAAGAATTGGAAATAAGGTGAAACTTATTCTGTTGTTGGGGGAGGGGTGGCATGGAGCGGTGGGACTGTATACAGGGCCAGAGATTGGTGGAGATTTACAAAGATGTAATAACAATAATAATCTTTATTTTAGATTAACACTGCAACGGAGTTACTGTGAAAAGCCCCCAGTTGCCACACTCTGGGTACATTGAGGGAGAATTCAGAATGTCCAATTCACCTAACAAGCTCGTCTTTTGGGACTTGTGGGAAGAAACCAGAGGGCCCGGAGGAAACCCACTCAGACCCAAAGAACAAATAAAAGTACAGCACAGGAACTGCCTGTGCCGATCATGATGGCCGAACTAAAAAATTCTTCTGCCCTTACTCGGTCCAAAAAAAAAGAAAATAAAACACGGGAGAATGTGCAGACTCCGCACAGACCGCACAGACCCAAGCCAGAAATCGAACCCGGGTCTCATTGACAGAAAGACAAAAGGAATGTAAATGGAGGTGATTAAGGCTAAGAAGGGTGCTGATAGTGGCACATAAAGAGATTAGAATGGATGAACGGCAGAACAATGGTGAGCGGTGTGTCAGAGGACAACCTGGAACAGGGAACAGATGGCCCAAGTGGTGTGGGGGGAAGGGGAGATGATGGTGAGAGAAAAACAGATATATGAAAGAAATGAAAATAAATTGATAGAAATAAAAATTGGGTCAAGGCGGAGGGGAGAGTTCACAGTCTGAAGTTGTTGAACTCGATGTTTTAAGTCCTGAAGGTTGTAATGTGCCTAATCAGAAGATGAAGTGCTGTTCCTCCAGTTTGTATTGGGCTTCACTGGAAAATTGCAGCAGGCCAAGGATAGACACCTGGACATGAGAGCAGGATGGTGAGCTGAAATGGCAAGTGACAGGAAGGTCTGGGTCCTGTTTGTGGACAGACCAAAGGTGTTCTGCAAAGCAGTCACCCAGTCTGCGTTCAGTCTCTCCAATATATACAACAAATTGGGTGCAGCAAATGCAATAGATTGAATGCTGCCTCACTTGAAAAGAGTGCTGAGGACCTGGGATGGTGAGCAGGTAGGAGGTAAAGGGCAGGAGTTACACTTTCTGTGATTGCATGGGAAGGTGATGTGGGAAGAGGATGAGGTGTTGGGGGTGATGGGGGTTGGACCAGGGTCTCCCGGAGGGAACGGTTCCTATGGAATGCTGACATGGGAAGTGAGGGGAAGATGTGTCTGGTGGTGGCATCATGCTAGAGTTGGTGGAAATGGCAGAGGATGATCCTTTGAACATGGAGTCTGGTTGGAGGGTGGGGGGGGGGGGGGGGTGGTGAGGGCAAGGGGGACCCTATCCCAATTCTGGGAGGGCGGGAAAGGGGTGAGAGCAGAGGTGTGGGAGATGGGTCAGACATGATTGAGAACCTTGTTGACCACAGTGGGTGGAAAGCCACAAGTAAGCAGAATTTCTGGGAGGGGGAGGGTTGAGAGCAGAGGTGCGGGTGATTGTTTCTTTTCTGGGAGGGAGGGGAAGGGGTGATATATATATATATCCAAATACTGTGAACATTCTATACAACAAAATACTGTACACAACAAAATACTGTGTATGCTCTACAACAAAATACTGTATACAGGAAAATACTGTATACAACAACACACTGTGAATACTGTGTATAACAAAGTACTGTATACAACATAATAATATGATTACTCTATTCAACAAAATACTATGTACAACAAAATACTGTGAAATCTCTATCTAACAAAATACTGTGTACAACAAAATACTGTATAGAACAGTGTTCTGTGAATAATCTGTACAAAAATTGTCTGCAAGAAAATACTATTAATACTTTATATAACAAAATGCTGCTTATAGCAAAATACTGAATGCTGTATACAATAAATACTGTATACAACCAAGTGCTGTGAATTCTCTATCCAACAAAATACTGTGTACAACAATGTACTGAGTACTGTTTACAACAAAATACTATGTACAATAAAGTTCTGTGAATAATCAATGCAAAAAATACCATCTACAACAAAATACTATTAATACTGCATGCACAAAATACTGTACACAGCAACATACAGTGAATCCGGGGGGTCGGAGAATTCCGCCCCTGCTTTTTAAGGCACACAGCCTGTATCTTTAATTGAAGCAGGAAGAATCGGGAAGGCTGTGCTGATTTAAAGAGAAGCTGCAAACTGGCCAGCATCAGTGACAGAGAGGTGGGTTGGGACTCAGTTTGATTGATTGGCTGGTGGCCCACGAATTGGCCCCAAAGGCTGTGCTCTGCCCGGTAATGTTGGTGATTGTATCTGATTCCACTTAGATGTTTTTCAGAGTCCCAAGGTTTGAGTTTGGTTTCAGCTTTGCTTCTGGCAGCACACAGAAGGGATCGAGTTAAGTCTCTCAGGAATATCCTGCTAAGTCTCTCCAGAAAGATCCAGCTATCTTTGTCCAGAAGACTACTATGAGGGCTGACACTCCCTCCAGAAAGCCTGCGGGATAGCTGAGTTCCTGAAACTACAGAGTTTGAAAACAAACCACGAACTGAAAGCAAAGTTTGATATGAAACAAGTGACCTCCCCAGGGAAAGCTGTAAGGCATACATTTTGAAACTACAGAAAACCAAAATGAATTCATCTGCAAAGAAGACCATTACAGGCTGCAAACCAAAGACTCTAATCTGCAAGCTTGCTGTGAAGAAATTGTTAAAAACCATCACCTTAAACAAAGAATCTCCACTTATGATTTTTACCCCTTCCCACCCCTCTGCATTTCTATGTCTTGTGTGTGTATGTGTAGACGGTGAGGGGGGAAGGGAGGGGTAGTTAAATTGGGTATTCGGTAATAGCCTGTCGTTAACCAGTTGTACTTGCTGCTTATTTCATGATAGTTCTTGTAATAAATAAACAGTAATTGTGTATTTTTATAAGAACTATTGATTAATCCACCTGTGTTGTGACTCCAGGGCATGAAGAGCTAGAATTGACTGTGCATTAGCCCAGGGTGTTGTAACACAAAATATTGTCAATAATTCATAATATAAAATTCTGTGCACAACAAAAGATTGTGAATACTATGTACAACAAAATAGTGTAAACAGTCTACAGAACAATAGAAAAATGCTGCATAAAACAAAAAATACTGTGAATACTTTCTACAACAAAATACTGTGAATCCTGTATTCAACAAAATACTGTGATTACTGTACACAACAAAGTACTGTATACAAGAAAATACTGCATATCAAAAATACTTTGAATAATGTATGCAATAAAATACAGTCGGCACAAGTCTCCGTTCCTGAGACTAAGTGTTGATGCCAGGACAGGACTCATGGAGTTCTATGACAGCAAACCTGGTGCCGCAGCCTGGGCTGATTCACCGCCCGTCAAGGGGCTAACACCGGCACCACATGGAATATAGTTGATTCCAATGAGAAAGGCTGCCAGATATGCCAGGTTCGTGATTGATATTCAGGAGGCTGACAAGCTTCAGCCGCATATACACACTTCATTTCTCCCACGCACCATCCCAGCCAACAAGATGGCAGCAAGGACAGCGGCACACTTTTATGGATGTCAGCGCACTGGGCAACGCCGTCTGGAGTGACCAGCAGTGCCAAAAGAAACTGCACAACCTCCTCCGGGTGGCCAGGGTGAGCCGGCAACACTATGCACCTGGCAACAACCTCACCCGTTTCCCCACCCGAATGGCGGCTGAACCCCCACCACACATCACATGCCGGCACCCATACCGGTTGCCATGGTCTGGTGCCCTGGCCACTGAAGCCACCATCTACCCATCTACCCAGGCCCTGGGCTGCATGTGTCAGACTGGCTAACAGTGCCTATATTCTGTTCCTCCACCCCCCCCCCCCCCCCCTTGCAGGAGAAGACCTTCCATAACCGCTGGGAGCGGGAGAAGACTGGAGGGGGACCGCTGGGCCTGCAGCCCCTCACTGCGGCAGAGCAGCGGGACCTGGACGTGGCCGCGGGCCCGCGGAAAAGGCAGTTTCCGGATTGGAGGTCGGTATCGGGCGAGGAAGTGAGACCTCGCTGAGTTCGGGTTCCCGGTGGCACCTCCCAAACACCACCTTCACCCCCACACCACCCTCACTCCAAAACCACACTTACCCCCATATCAGCCTCATACCCACCCCCCCCCTCCCCCCAACACCACCCTCACAGCACTCTCACACCACCACCACTCCCACAACCCACTCCACCACCACCACCACGGTTACTACTCCCTCCCAAACATGCCTCCTTCCCCTATAAACCCCCACCAACCCCACTCCCCCCCTTGGCCCGCGGTCTAATCATGCATCTTGTCTTGTGTCTTACAGGAGCTGCTGGTTCAGCCACAGCCAGAGCCCCAGGTACCAAACAGTGACGATGACACAGACCTGGAAGTGGGTCATTGACCCAAGGCCCAGGAGACCTCAGTGCTCGAGTCTGAGGATGACACTGATTTCTCGTCACAGCTGTCTCCAACACCCTCCACCATCCCACACATACTCACCTCGGTAAGGCACTTTAGTGACGATGCTCCTGGGGTACCATTGGGTGCACACTACACAGGTGCACACAACCCCAGGGACTAGCTGCCGTCCAGACGGTTTTCAGGCTTCTGGAATGGACAGTCCCATCGATTGTGGAGAAGCAGTCACAGAGCCAGGGACTGCATGAATGGTTGTCGGTGAGCATCCAGCACTTGCAGGCGCAGGTGGTGGAGTCCAACTGCGTGCAGGAGCAGGAGGTGATGCCATCCATGTGTGCCAACCAGGCCCAAACCGCGTGGGCGGCATCCGTGGTGGAGTTACTGGGAGCGAGGGTTTGACCATGGATCAGCATGTCCAAAGCCTTGGGAATTCTGTGGCCGCTGGCCGAGGCCCAGGATAGGGCTGCCCTGTCACGGGAAGCCATGTTCCAGAGCTACCTGGACATTGCAGCGGTGCTCCTGAGCATGGTCCAGTCACAGAAGACCATGGCTGAGAGTGCTGGGGCATTGCCCAGGCACTGACCGACATGGCACAGACACAGAGGCTGGTGGGCCAGTCCCAGAGGGAAATGGCGCAGTCACTGGCTGATGTGGCACCAACCCAGAAGGTGGTGGCACAGTCAATGGGCAAGTGGTGCAGTCCCAGAGAGAGGTGATCCACTCCCTGGGCTCCATGGCCACGAGCATGCAGATGGCTGTGGGCCTCCAGGACTGGCAGCGCCAGGTAGCAGGGAAGCCTCAGGGGATAACTCAGCTCACACACCCGTCCCGAGTAGCCTGGGGACCATCGAGCACCCCGAGGGAGGAGGAAGTGATGGGGCCACAGGGGAGGTGCTGGTCACCTCCCCACAGGCCACCTCCGTTCCTGATGTAGCATCTGGGGATCCACCTAGATGTAGCTTAAGGGCCCGTAAGACCAGCAAAGTAGGCACCAGTTAAGTTGGCATGTGCGCAGGGCAGAGTTTAGCAATAGAGGCTCGGGCACAAATCTGTATATATGTTTTCACAGTAAACACCTGTGTACAATGTTACTACCTACCTCAGTGCTCTGCCTGAAGGGTGTGAGGGCTGGCTGCAGAGGGGGTACGGGGGTAGGCGATGTGCGGACATTGGGGGTGGATTGGTTCAGAGACCGCAGTTCAGTCAACGCTTACCGCCCCAGTGCCCCCAGTGTCCCCCCCCCCCCCCCCCCCCCCCCGCCATCGGTTCCACCTCCGCCACCCCAAGGATTTGATGGGACTGTGTCATGGAGAGGCCAGCTCGCATGTGGAGACCACCCAAGTGGACGGTGTAAAGTGCTACTGTGGGCAGGAGTCAGATGTTGCCAAACAATGCAGAGCAGCAGAGTTAATCGCAGTGTTTGTCATTACCAAACTCATTGACCGCTGTTACTGCCAACCCAGGGTGCATAGCCCGTAGCCCATGGTGCGGCAGGTATGTATCACAGAGGGAGTTGCAGGCGGGGGATGGCCAGGCAGTTTAAGTGTGGGGGTTGTGGGGGTAGGGGGGGATTCTGTCTCCATACCCCTGGCCTGTATCCCCCTAGTCGGTGGACCTGGAGGCGATCAGAGTGTCCCGTGAGCATCGGCCCTGCACACATATTGTGGAGCCTCCTGTGCTTGCCCAGGCCCTGTGTCCTGCCCATCCTCCTCCAACATGTCATACCTCTGCTGTGCGATGTTGTGAAGAATGCAGCAGGCCGCCACAATGTGGGCGACCCTCTCAGCCTTGTACTGGAGAGCCCCTCCAGAGTGGTCCAGGCACCTGAACTGCAGCTTCAGGATGCCAAAGCACCGCTCGACCACATCCCCGGTCGCTGCATGGGCATTGTTGTAGTGGGTGTCTGTGGCCTCCAGATAGGCGCCATCAGCTACGACCACAGCGGGATAACCCCTGTCACCCAGGAGCCAAGCCCTCGCATCGAAGAGGCCAGGAACTGTCGAGTGTGTCAGCATGAAAGCGTCGTGCACACTGCCCAGGTATCAGGTGTGAATGTGCATGCTGTGCATCTGATGGTCACACACCAGCTGCATGTTCATCGGGTGGAATCCCTTTTGGTCTGTGAAGAGCAGTCTATCCTCTGCTCGTAGGGTGACCTGCATCCTATTGATCACCCCTGGACCCGGGGCATCGCGACGATGTCAGCGAATCCCGCTGCCCGGGCATCCTGGTGGGCTCAATCCACATTGAAACGGGTGTATTGTGTCGGCTGGACATATAGGGACTCTGTGAAGTTGCGGATGCACCTGTGCACCGAGCTCTGTGAGATCCTGGACAGACCTCCCTCTCAGAGCCTGGAAGGACCCTGTTGTGCAGAAGTTCAGGGCAACCGTCACCTTGCTGCCCACCAGGAGCAGGTGCCCTTCCCATTCCTCCATGGTGCCAGATGAAATGAAAAAATGAAATTAAATCGCTTATTGCCACAAGTAGGCTTCAAATTAAGTTACTGTGAAAAGCCCCTAGTCGCCACATTCTGGCGCCTGTTCGGGGAGGCCGGTATGGGAATTTAACCGTGCTACTGGCCTGCCACGGTCTGCTTTGAAAGCCAGCTATTTAGCCCTGTGCTAAACCAGCCCCACTCTAAACCAGCCCCACTGATGCGCCATGATCTGGCAGATATGCTGTTCAGTCCCTCTGTTCAGCCGGAGTCTTCGACGGCATGTCCGGTCCAGCAGGTCCTCGAATGATAGGCGCTGGCAGTACACATAAGGCCTCATGTGACGCCTCCTTTGCAACTCCTCCTCTTCGTCCTTCTCGGCCTGTTGGGCAGCTGGCTCTCCATCCTCAGCGACTGCCTCCTGTTTCTTTGTGGCACACTCCGCTGATGCAGCTTCTTCTTCCTTAAGCAGCTCCAGCTCGTCCAGCCTCAGTGCACCCCCCCAGGACTGCAGCAATCAGAAGGCAGGCCAGCCAGGTCCAACGGGCTACATGGTGGCCTTGGTTGGCACAGCGGTCTCTGCCCTTACATAACCCCCCGTTCTCCATCCCCACACTCTTGGCCCTATCTGTGCCTGGCACCGTGGGGACATCTGGCCCGAGCATCTGTCCTGCTGCCAGGAGTACCGATGGCTGGTGCTGCCTTTGCCAGCGGTATGCTCCACGGCCAGTACCCCCCCCCCTGTAGGAGCTACTGTGGGTGTTGCCCTTGGGCTGATCGCGTGACGCCTTCCTGGGTGTGTGGCAGCCAGTTGGGGAGGTATGGTATGGAGGAGGCTGGGTTTCAGGTTGGGGTTGGAGAGTGGGGGCTGGGGTGCGGGGGCTGGGGCACCCAAAGGGCCGGTGTCACTCTGCAGAACGAGGGGCCGAGGTGGAAAGTCAATGGGGTGTGCTGCAAGGTGACTGCCTTGCAGGTCATGACCATAGTGGTCCGTGCCTGGGCATCAACCCATTCCTGTAGGAGGCGGGGGTCACCCTGGCCCCAAGGCCCATCATCCGCCACAGCCCTGGCGGGACCTCCCCTACCACCAGCCAGCCCGGCAACTGTCAGGACTGTCAGCCCACGGTTGCACCTCTGTGTGGTCTACCTGCTCTCTTTCCCTTATCTGCTACGGCGCCTGTTCCTCGATTTTTAGAAGCACAAGTGAACTTCCCCGTCGGGAATTCCGCCCAGTGGAGGCAGAGAATCGTGGAGGCCGGGAGAATACCGGGCTAAACCTGCTAATGATATGCCAATGGCATTCAGTGTACACGCAGAGTGGAACGCATTGACACCGCTGTCAAGGCACCGGCCAATTGCATTTTGGTGTGAAATTGGCTCCTGCCACGATTTTGGCGTCAAAACCAATTCTCCACCCAATCACATTTCCCGATTCCGGCGTCGGCCTACAGAGAATCCTACCCGGTGAATATTGTATACAACAAAATACTGTATACAGGAAAATACTGTATGCAACAGCATGCTGTAAATACTTTATGGAACAAAACACCGTATACCGCATAATACAGTTATCAACATACTAATGTGACTACTATACAGTATACAACTAAATACTCTGAATACCGTTTGTAACAATATTCTTCATAAAACAAAATACTGTGAATACTCTGAATACTGTTTAAACATACAACACAATACTCTGTACAAAGTTCTGTGAATAATCTATCCAAATAACATTGTGTACAACAAAATATTGTGAATACTAAAACAACAAAATAGTGTACACAAGAATCTGCGAATACTGTACGCAACATAATACTACATACAACAAAATACCGAGTAATGTATACATCAAACTATTGTGTACAACAAAGTCTCATGAATACTGTTTACAACAAAATATTTCATACAACAAAATACTGTGTACAACAAAATATTGTGAGTACTATATACAACAAAATACCGTATACAACAAAATAATGTAAATACTGTCTGCAGATAAATACTGCATGCAAGTAGAAAATGCTCTATATTTCAAAATACTGTGAATACCTTCTGCAACAAAATGCTGTCAATAACGTATGCAATAAAATAATGTATTCAGAGAAATACCCTGATTACTGTATGCAGGAAAATATTGCACTCAACAGGATGCTGTGAATACTATATGGAACAAAATGGTGTATACAACATAATGCTGCATGTAACATAATACTTCATAAAACAAAATACTCTGAATACTATCCAACAAAATACTGTGTAAAACAAAATATTGGGTACTGTAAAAAACAAAATACTGTATACAACAAAATACTGTGAATACTTTATATAACAAAATATACTGTATTCAACAAAATACTGAGAATGCTGTATGCAACAAAATGCTGTATATAACAAAATACTATGTACAGCAAAATACTGTGAATACTTTATATAACAAAATATACTGTATTCAACAACATACTGTGAATGCTGTATGCAACAAAATGCTGTATATAACAAAATACTATGTACAGCAAAATACTGTGAATACTTTATATAACAAAATATACTGTATTTAACAAAATACTGTGAATGCTGTATGCAACAAAATGCTGTAGATAACAAAATACAATGTACAGCAAAATACTGTGAATACTTTATATAACAAAATATACTGTATTCAACAAAATACTGTGAATGCTGTATGCAACAAAATACTGTATATAACAAAATACTATGTACAGCAAAATACTGTGAATACTTTATATAACAAAATATACTGTATTCAACAAAATACTGTGAATACTTTATTCAACAAAATACTGTATTCAATAAAATACTGTGAATACTCTGTACATCAAACTACTGAGAATACTTTCCACAACAAAGTACTGTGGGCACGATTGATTGGCCATGCTGCACCTGAAAAGCAGCGCCCTGTGGCGCAACATGGCCGGCAAATGACAGGAGACCCCGCTCCCAGGATCTACCGGCTCGCTATGCCTCATGAGATCTCACGCAATCTAGCGAGAAGTCGCAATGTGAAGCCTGCACATTGTGGGTTGGATCACATTTTGGCAAATCTGCACATTCAAGCAAGACAGCTTGTCTCACTCTAAGATGGACAAGGTGCCCAGGTGACACTACCAGCTCGCAGGTGCACTGCCATCTGACAGTGCACCAGGCTAGCAGCACCAAGGAGCCAATCTGCCATTTATTGCACGGTGGTGATCAGGCCGGGAGGTCACTGCATGGGTATGGGCATGTGCGGGGGTAGCGCGGGGGGGATCACATCTGGACACCGAGCGATCTGGACGCCATTTAGAAATGGCATCCTGATCTATTGCTGCACCGAGGAGTTCCTGCAAGCAGAGCTGCTCAGTGCATGTTCCCTGCTGAGGCCCATATCTAACCGAGTGGGCATTAGATAGCGGGGTTTGGTTGGGACAAGTGGCTAAACGTGCTCGCTATGGGACTCTTTTCACATTTGGTTACATACTACCATGTGAATCAAAAACAGAAAATACTGGGCAATCTCAGCAGGTCTGACAACATCTGTGGAGAGAGAAGGAAGCTAACGTTTCGAGTTTGGAAGCCTTCTTGTCAAAGCTGGAGACGATTGAAAATAAGGTGAGGTTTATACTGTTGTGAGGGGTTGTGCAGCAGTGGGGCTGGATAGAGGGCCGTAGAAAGGTGGCGATTAACAAAGATGTCGTGGACAGAAAGTCAAAATCTAATTGGGGGTGATTAAGGCTAAGAAGGGTGCTGATAGTGGCAGATAAAGAAGTTAAAATGTGTGAATGGGCAGCATGGTAGCACAGTGGTTAGCACAGTTGCTTCACAGCTCCATAGTCACACGTTCGATTCCTGGCTTGGGTCCCTGTCTGTGTGGAGCTTGTCCATCCTCCCCATGTCTGTGTGGGTTTTCTCCGGGTGCTCCAGTTTTCTCCCACAGTCCAAAGATGTGCAGGTGAGGTGGATTGGCCATGCTAAATTGCCCTTGGTGTCCAAAAAGGTAAGGTGAGGTTACTGCGTTAAGGGGATAGGGCGGAAGTGTGGGCTTAGGTAGGGTCCTCTTTCCAGGGGCTGGTGGAGACTTGATGGGCTGAATGACCTCCTTCGGCGTTGTAAATACTATGATTCTATGAATGGGAGAACAAAGGTGAGCAGTGATTCAAAAGGGAAACTAGAAACACGGAACAGATAGCCCAAGTGGCGTTGGGGGAAGGGAGACGATGGTGAGGAATCTTTGGAAGAAATGAAAATAAATTTATAGAAATAAAAATCGGGTCAAGGTGGAGGAGAGAGCCCCGAGCCTGAAATACGGAGGCTGATGGAGGGGGGAAAGTGGTGGCAAGGGGGGATCCTATCCTGGTTCTGGGAGGAATGAAAGGGGTGAGACCAGAGGTACGGGAGATGGGTCAGACATGATTGAGAGCCCTGTTGACCACAGTAAAGCCAAGAGTAAGAAGGATTTCTGGAAGGGAGGGGAAGGGTTGATAACAGAGGTGTGGGAGATCGTTTTTCTTTCTGGAAGGGAAGGGAAGGTGTGTGATATATATATCAAAATACTGTGAATCCAGTATACAACAAAATACTGTGAACATTGTATACAATAAATACTGTATACAAAAAAATACTGTGAATACACTGTACAACGAAATATTAAATACAGGAAAATACTGTATACAGCATGCTGTGGATGCTGTATATAACAAAGTATTGTGAATACTGTATGGAACAAAGTACTACTGTATTAATATTGCATGCACAAAATACTGGGCGCGATTCTCCGCTCCCCACGCTGGGTGGGAGAATCATGGGAGGGCTGGGCGACTCACGACATGCCCCCCCGGCGCCCTCCGCTATCCATCCACCCCCCCCCCCCCGGAAGAATCGACGCACATCGTTTTTCACAGCGACTGGTGATTCTCTGGCACGAGCGGCCTGCCGTTCGCGACTGGTTCACGACGGCGGCAACCACACCTGGTCGCTGCCTTCGTGAACCTGGTGCCAAAAGCTGGTTTGAAGCTTGTGGGGGGCGGAGAGGGGAGCGAGCACCACGGCCGTGCTCGGGAAGGGACTGGCCCGCGATCGGTGCCCACTGATCGTCGGGCCAGCGTCTCAAAGGGACGCACTCTTTCCCCTCCGCCGCCCCGCAAGATCAAGCCGCCACGTCTTTCGGGGCAGCGGAGGGGAATACAGCAACCGCGCATGCGCGGGTTTGAGCCATCAGCCGCGCATGCGCGGGTTTGAGCCGTCAGCCGCGCATGCGCAGGTTGGAGCGCGTCAAGGCCCGGCGGCCGAGAGTAACGGAGGGCCGATCCTAGCCCCCCGGGTTGGGGTGAATAAGGTGAGAGGAGCGGCCTCCGAGGCCGTGGTGAAACTCGGCTGCGGGCACGACGGCCTTCCCAATTTTTCGCGGGAGCGGAGCATTCCGGCCACTGTATTCACAAAATGGGCGGAATTCTCCGCTCCCGGGAAAAATCGGGAAGGCCGTCGTGAACTCGGCCGAGTTTCACGATGGCCTTGGAGGCCACTCCTCTCACCTTATTCACCCCCACCCGGGGGGCTAGGAGCAGCGCTCCATCATTCTCGGCCGCCGGGCCTTGACACTTCTGAGCAGGGGCGGGGGGGGGGGGGGGGGGGGGGGGGGGGGGGGGAGAATCGTGGGGGGCGCCAGGGGGGGCGTGAAATTAGTCGCACGGCCCTCCTGCGATTCTCTCACCCGGCGTGGGGAGCGGAGAATCGCGCCCACTGTATACAGCAAAATGCTGTGAATTGTGCATAGAACAAAATACCATGGAGAAAACAATAATGTGAATACTACATACAACAAAATACTTCATACAACAAAATACTATGAGTACTCTATGCAACAAAATACTGTATACAACAAAACACTGTGTGCAACAAAACATTGAGGGCGCGATTCTCCAAGTCCATCGTGAAACTCGGCCGAGTTCACGACGGCCTTCCCGATTTTTCCCTGGAGCGGAGAATTCCACCCTGAGTACTGCATACAACAAAACAGTTATCAGCAACGTTCTGTGAATAATCTGTGTAAAAAAACTGTGTGCAACAAAATACTATATACAACAAAATACTGTATACAACAAAATACTGCATACAAGATTCTGTGAATACTGTATACAACAAAATACTGTATACAACAAAATATTGTATATAACAACTATTGTATACAAGATTCTGTGAATACTGTATTCAACTCAGTACAGTATACAACAAAAGATAAAGGCAAATTACTGCGGGTGCCGGAATCTGAAACCAAAGAGAAAATGCTGGAAAATCTCAGCAGGTCTGGCAGCATCTATAGGGCGAGAAAAGAGCTAACGTTTCGAGTCTAGATGACCCTTTGTCAAAGCTAACAGACAGAGAAAGTGGGAAATAGTTATACTGTGGAGTGAGAATGAAAGATGAGTCATAGGCACAGAAATCCAGGGAAACGGGGTGCTAATAGCCACAAAAAGCAAGGGGAAAGAGTACTAATGGCAGTCCCCAGAGAGAACAAAAGGTGGGAAAGGCCAAACTGCAGAGAAACCAACATCAGATGTAGATGTTGGGGGGAGGGGGTTATTGAATTCGAACAACATCTCATATTCTTGTTAGGCCTTCCGGTCTCAAGATCGAATTCAACAACTCCAGATGATTAGCTCCACCTAATCTCGACACATTTGTTTTCATCCCATTTCATTTTAACTGTCTTTAACCATTTCTCACTCTCTGGTCTTTTGTTATATATATTTACACCCCCACCCATCTTATCCACTTTTCCTTACCCTTTCTCCTTTTTGCTCTCCCCCTTCCCCCGCATCTGATGTTAGTTTCTCTGCAAAATGACAAAGGGTCACCTGGACTTGTAATGTTAGCTCTTTTCTTTCCCTACAGATGCTGCCAGATCTGCTGAGATTTTCCAGCATTTTCTCTTTGATTTCTGTATACCAGAAAATACTTCTTACAACAAAATGCTGTGAATACTCTATCCAACAAAATGCTGTATACAACAAAATACTGAGGACTTAATACAACAGAATACTATATACAATAAAATTCTGTGAATCATCAATACAAAATATTCTGTATACAAAAAAATACTATTATCACTGCATACAACAAAATACTCTACGCAACAAAATACTGTGAATACTGGATACAACAAAATACTGTGAATACTGTAGACAACAAAATACTGTGAATACTGGATACAACAAAATACTGTGAATACTGTAGACAACAAAATATTGTATGCAACAAAATACTGTGAATACTGTATACAACAAAATATTGTATGCAACAAAATACTGTGAATACTGTATTCAGCAAAATACTGTATGCAACAAAATACTGTGAATACTGCATACAACAAAATAGTGTATACGACAAAATACTGTGAACACTGTATACAACAAAATACTGTATGCTACAAAATACTGTGCACATTAAAATAATGTGAATATTGTGTACAATAAAATACCTCATACAAAATAAATACTGTGAATACCATATACAACATATTTTTGTATACATCAAAGTGCTGTGAATACTGTATTCAACAAAAAGCTGTGTACATCTAAATACTGTAAATACTGTATACAACAAAGGTAAGGACCCTTCTTGTTTATTCCCTTATTTCCATTCTCTTTTAGTTGTAGCTGTTTCACTTTTTCATAGAATTTAATAGAATTTACAGTGCAGAAGGAGGCCACTCGGCCCATCGAGTCTGCACCTGCTCTTGGAAAGAGCACCCTACCCAAGCCCACACCTCCACCCTATCCCCATAGCCCAGTACACCACCCAACACTAAGGGCAATTTTGGACACTAAGGGCAATTTATCATGGTCAATCCACCTAACCTGCACATCTTTGGACTGTGGTAGGAAACCGGAGCTCCCGGAGGAAACCCACGCACACACGGGGAGAGCGTGCAGACTCCGCACAGACAGTGACCTAAGCCGGGAATCGAACCTGGGACCCTGGAGCTGTGAAGCAATTGTGCTAACCACTATGCTACCGTGCTGCCCTTTTGATCCATGGGTGATTATTGGACTTTTTAAAGCAAGCAGCTGTATCTTTAATTGAAGCAGGAAGAATCAGTAATACTGGAAAATACTGCATACAACAAAATACTTTGGATACTGTATACAACAAAATACAGTGAATATTGTGTTCAACAAAATACTGTATGCAAGAAAATACTGCATACAACAGCATGTTGTGAGTGCTGTATGGGACACATTACCATATACAACATAATAATGTGACTGCTATATACAACAATATACTCTGAATACTGGTTCCAACAAAATTCTTCATAAAACAAAATGCTGTGAATACTCCGAATACTGTTTACAACATACAACACAATACGCTGTGCAGCAAAGTTCTGTGAATAGTCTATACAAATAATACTGTGTACAACAAAATACGGTGAATACAATATACAATAAAATACTGTATACAACAAAGTTATGTGAAGACTATATACAACAAATTACTCTATACAACAAAATACTGAGTATTGCATATATCAAACTATTGTAAACAACAAGATTTTGTGAATACCGTATACAACAAAATACTGTATACAGGAAAATACTGTATACAGGAAAATACTGTGATTACTGTATTCAGAAAAATACAGTATATAGGAAAATACCGTATATGACAAAATATTTTGAATACTGTGTAGGAGTGTTTCCAAGGACCGAGTATTGAGCTACCTTTTACGTGGGATTCCTCCCTCTTAGTTACAGCTCAGCTGAACACACAGGCTCTGGTTAAGGTGGCTTTATTTTTCCAAGCTTTGTCCATATACGATGGAGAGTGATTTGGATAAATGTCAAAAGCACTCTGCTTTACACTGGTGGTGACACCCCAATTATACAGTTTTCCAAAAATCAATAGCCCACCCAGTTGGACTCGATCCAATCCTTGGAGCTGTGAATTTGATAGTAACCAATGAAGGTTACTTTAAGCAACATGATGACTGTGATCAACTCATGATTTAACCCCATCCTGCCACCTCTTGTTTACCAGGATACTTTATCCATTATGAAATTGTTTTTCTGCCATTCCCATGTTACTTATCACAGCCAGTTCCTGCCCACTTCATTGTTCGTCTCGGGGCAGGATGCTAAAGTTGGTTCCAGTTTACATCATGGATTGTCTGAGACAGGACGTTGGGGGCACTGATAAGAACTGCTCACTGAGCTGACTGTGATATTGCTGACTGCGTTATTTCTGTCTAATCCTGTTTGACTTAAAAATATGGGCAAATTAGCTATCTTAAATCCCATCATGCATTGTGGTCACTGCTTTTAGCAAGAGTTTAAATGTTTATTATTGCTATGTCCTAAAAATACATGTTTAATGGTTAATAATTATTACTGGGTATACTTTCTATGATTAGTCTCAATCCTTAATAAACTAACTTATACACTAACTAACTTAGTGCTATCCTAGCTATCCGGTTTTAAGGGGTCCCATTTCAGGACTTCATACTTTATACTGGGCAGCACAATAGCACAGTGGTTGCCACTGTGGCTTCAAAGAGCCAGGTCCCAGGTTCAGTTCCCATTTGGGTCACTGTATATGTGCAGTCTGCACGTTCTCCCCGTGTCTGCTTGGGTTTCCTCCAGGTGCTCCAGTTTCCTCCCACAAGTTCTGAAAGATGTGCTTGTTAGGTAATTTGGACATTCTGAATTCTCCCTCTGTGTAGCCAAACAGGTGCCAGAATGTGGCGACGTGGGGCTTTTCACAGTATTCACCATCATTTGTTGTAGATTAGTGGGGCTTTTCATTGCAGTGTTAATGTTAGGCTTCTTGTGACACTAATAAAGATTATTATTATTATTATACAAGATACAGTGAATATTGAACAACAAAATGCTACATACAACAAAATACTATGTATATTCTACACAAGAAATTATTGTATACAACAAAATACTGTGAATACTGTTTACAACAAAATACAGTGAATACTGTATACAACAAAACACTGAATATTCTGTACAACAAAATACTGGATACAACAAAATACTGTGAATATTCTATACAACAAAATACTGGATACAACAGAATACTGTGAATATTCTACACAACAAAATACTGGATTCAACAAAATACTTTGAATATTCTATACAACAAAATACTGGATACAACAAAATACTGTGAATATTCTATACAACAAAATGCTGTATACAGCAAAATACTGTATACAACAAAGTACTGGGTACAACAAAATACTATGTATATTCTACATAAGAAATTATTGTATACAACAAAATACTGTGAATACTGTTTACAACAAAATACAGTGAATACTGTATACAACAAAACATTGAATATTCTGTACAACAAAATACTGGATACAACAAAATACTGTGAATATTCTGTACAACAAAATACTGGATACAACAAAATACTGTGAATATTCTGTACAACAAAATACTGGATTCAACAAAATACTGTGAATATTCTATACAACAAAATACTGGATTCAACAAAATACTGTGAATATTCTATACAACAAAATACTGGATACAACAAAATACTGTATACAACAAAATACTGGATACAACAAAATACTATGTATATTCTACATAAGAAATTATTGTATACAACAAAATAATGTGAATACTGTTTACAACAAAATACAGTGAATACTGTATACAACAAAACATTGAATATTCTGTACAACAAAATACTGGATACAATAAAATACTGTGAGTATTGTGTGCAACCAAATATTATGTACAACAAAATACTGTGAATACTGTTTAGAACAAAATGCTTAATGGAACAAAATACTGTGAATACTGAATACAAGAAAATGTAGTGTATCTGGACTTCTGGAAGACCTTTGATAAGGTGCTGCACAGAAGGTCGATTTACAAGGTGAGCTCACTGGGATTAGGGGTGACGTATTAGTTTGGATAGAAGACTGATTGACGGACAGGATACAGAGTTGGGATAAATGGATCTTTTTCTGGCTGCCAAGATGGAACTTGTGGGGTGCACAGGGTTCGGTGCTTGGGCCCCAGCTATTTACAATCTATATTAACAACTTGGACAGGGATTGAAGGTCCTGTAGCTAAATATGCAGGTGACAGTGAAATAGGTGGGACAGTAAGTTGCAAAGAGGAAATAAGAACCTTACTGGTTTAGCACAGGGCTAAGTAGCTGGCTTTTAAAGCAGACAACGGCAGGCCAGCAGCACGGTTCAATTCCCGTTCCAGCCTCCCTGAACAGGCGCCAGAATGTGGTGACTAGGGGCTTTTCACAGTAACTTCATTTGAAGCCTACTTGTGACAATAAACAATTTTCATTTCATTTCATTTCAAATGGATACAGATAGGTTAGAGGAGTCAGCCAAAATGTGGCAGATGGAGTTTAACTTGGATAAGTATACAACAAAATACTGTGTATAGCAAAATACTGCGAATACTGTTTACAACAAAATACTATATACAACAAAATACTGTATTCCACAAAGTACTGTTAATACTATCTACAGCAAATTATGGTGAATACTGTTCACAACAAAATACTGTACACAACAGAACACTGTGAATACTTTGTCCAAGGTGCTGTATACAAAAACATCTATGAATACTGTATACAGAAAAACTGTACATTACTAGATACTGGGAATACTTCATACAGAAAAAAATGGTATACAATAATATACTGTAATGCTGTACACAACAAATGACTATGAATACTTTAAACAAAATATTACAAAATACTGTGAAGACTGTGCGCAACATAATACTGTAAACAACAAAATACTGTGAATACTGGATACAAAATACTGTACACAACAAAAAACTGTAAACAACAAAATACTGTGAAGACTGTATACAATGAAATACTGTATACAACAAAATACTGTATTCCACAAAGTACTGTTAATACTATGTAGTGCAAATACTGTTCACAACAAAATACTGTATACAACAGAATACTGTGAATACTTTATTCAAGGTGCTGTATACAACAAAATCTATGAATACTGTAGACAGAAAAACTGTATCCAATACACTGTGAATACTGGAATATTGCATACAAAAAATACTGTATACAATATATTACTATGAATACTTTATACAACAAAATACAGTAAATACTGTGCACAACAAATTCTGTAAATACCTTATTCAACAAGAGTGTACACAACAAAATACTGTATACAACAAAATACTGTTAATGCTTTATGCAATAAAATGCTGTATATAACAAAATACTATGAATACTCTTCACAATAAAGTACTGCCTACAACAAAATAATGCACTGTTTATGTCAGAAGATGAGTCAACATTTGGACTGAAATTATTTTGCTGAAAAATACTCTTTCGGAACTAGTTGTGTGCCAAGCAGTGGAAACAGCTTGAAATAAAGAAGACCAAACAATTCCACAAATAATGGAGCAGATCGAAGCTCTGCAATCCTGTCACATCCAGCCGTGAATGGTGGTGGAATTAAACAACTCACTGGAGGAGGAGGCTCCACAAATGTCCCCATTCTCAATGATAAAGGAGCCCACCACATCTGTGCAAAAGACAAGGGGCTGGATTCTTCACCCCGCCACGCCACTTTTCAGCCTCGACCCGCCGGCGGGATTCTCCTTTACGCCGGCCGGTCAATGGGGTTTCCCATTGTGGGGCCGTCGGGAAATGCCCGGGCGCCGGCAAAACGGAGAATCCCGCTGGCGGAGAATCCTGCCCATTGTTAAAGCATTCACAATAATCTTCAGCCAGTAGTGCCACGTGGATGAATCATCTCGGTCTCCTCCTGAGGTCCCCAGCATGACTGATGTCAGTCTTTAGCCAATTCAATTGACTATACAGAGAGAGGGTGGCATAGTGAGATTGTCACTGGGTTAGGAATCCAGAGACCCAGGATAATACTCCAGGCCACCATATTCGAATCCCACAACATCAGATGGTGAAATTTGCAGTCAATAAAAATCTGGATTTAAAAGCCTAATAATAACTGTTAAACCACTGTGAATAAAGGAAATCTGGTCCAGAACCCAGATCTCCAGCAAAGTGGGTGATTCTTTAAAAAAATGCCCTCCTCAACTCTGGTGACACCCCCATTCAATTAATTGAAAAAAATAATTAAAGAAGGCACAGGTCCTGACAACCAAAAGAGAAAATGCTGGAAAATCTCAGCAGGTCTGTCAGCATCTGTAGAAAGAGAAAAGAGCTGAAGTTTCGAGTCCAGATGACCCTTTGTCAAAATTATGTCAAAGGGTCATCTGGACTCAAAACGTTAGCTCACAGGTATTGAAAAAATTTCTTACTGAAAGCTTGTGATCCAGAACTAGCCGTGCTCCTAGCCAGACATGTGTAAAATTGTCCAGGTTTTTCCTGTTTGCAAAACGTAGTAAAAATCAGTCCACTCTCATCATCAGCAAAGTGATGAAGAAGGGGTCATCAATAACACTGTCAAGTGACGCTTCTTCTGCAATAACCTGCTCATGGATGCTCAGTTTGGGTTCCACCATGGTCATTCAGCTCCTGAACGCACTACAGCCTTGGCCCAAGCATGGAGGTGAGAGTGATTGGCCTTGACATCAAAGCAGTGTTTGATTGAACGTGGCACCAAGAAGCCCGAGCAAAACTGGAGTCAATGGGAATCATAGGGGAAACTCTCCACCTAGCATAAAAGAAGATGGATGTGGTTGTTGGAGATCACTCGTTTCAGCCCCAGATATCACTGCAGAAGTTGCCCAGGCCTAACCATCTTCAGCTGCTTCACTCCAACATAAGGTCAGAGGTGGGGATGTCTGCTGATGATTGCACAACGTTCAGCACCATTTGTGACTCCTTAGACACTGAAGCAGTCCATGTCCATATGCAGCAAGACCTGGACAGTATTCAGGGTCGGTTTGAAAAGCGGCAAGTGACATTGGTCCCACACAAGGAATGCACAATAATCACCTCTAACAAGAGAAAAGCTAACCACTTCCCCATGACATTCAATGGCATTACCATCACTGAATCTTTCACTAGCAACATTCTGGGGGGTACCATTGACCAGAAACTGAATTTGACTCGCCATAGAAATACTGTGGTTACAAGAGCAGGTCAGAGACGGGAATTATACTGTGAGTAACTCACTTTATGACACCCCAAAGCCTGTTAGACTGTAAGATATAGGAGCAGAATTAGGCCATTTGACCCATCGAGTCTGCTCCGTCATCTACATGATACAGTCAGGATTGTGATGGAATACTCTCCACTTTCCTGGATGAGTGCAGCTCCAACAAGACTCAAGACGTTCGACACCATCCAAGACAAAACATCCTGCTTGACTGGCACCCAATCCATCACCTTCAACATTCTCTCCCTCCAGTACAATCTGTTAAAATGAATATCTTGGCCGAGAATTATTATTTTATTCCAGTGCCAGGTGTTCCTGCCCAAACTACCATGACAGACACTATTAAAAGAGCTACTGGACGCAGACATTCTAGGCAGAGGGAACTGTAGTGACATGTATGAATGACTGATAGAGAACTGGACGCGACAAGGAGGAAATGGGAAGAAGACTTGGGGTTTGAAATAAGGTGGGAATTCTGGAGCGAAGCACTGCACCGGGTCAACTCCACCTCCACATGTGTGAGGCTCAAGCTAACGCAGCTAAAAGTGATACATAGAGCCCACTTTTATTTAGAGTGTCCAATTCATTTTTTCCAATTAAGGGGCAATTTAGCATGGCCAATCCACCTAGCGTGCCCATCTTTGGGTTGTGGGGGTGAAACCCACGCAAACACGGGGAGAATGTGCAAACTCCACACGGACAGTGACCCAGAGCCAGGATCAAACCCTCAGTGCCATGAGGCAACCCGCTGCACCACCGTGCTGCCCGGATACAGCCCACTTAACAAGAACTCGAATGAATAGGTTCTTACGGGAGGTGGATGATAGGTGTGAATGGTGCCAAGGAGGCCCGGGCAAACACTCCCACATGTTCTGGTTTTGCCCCAGACTTGCTGGGTACTGGATAGCCTTCTTCGAGGCAAAGTGGTAGGGATGAGGGTGGAGCCATACCTGAAAGTGGCGGTCTTCAGGGTGCAATGGAATATAATGTTGACAAATGTGAGGTTATCCATTTTGGTAGGAATAACAGAAAAAGGGATTATTATTTTAATGGGCTGGGCCAAGACCAGAACATGTGGGCTTGTTTGCCAGGGCCTCCTTGGCACCATTCACACCTATCATCCACCTCCGGGAAGAACCTATTCATTCGAGTTCTTGTTAAGTGGGCTCTATGTGGGCAGCACGGTGGCGCAGCGGGTTAACCCTGTTGCCTCATGGCACTGAGGACGCAGGTTTGATCCTGCCTCTGGGTCACTGTCTGTGTGGAGTTGCATCAGGTGATTAAGAAGGCAAATGGAGTTTTGTCCTTCATTGCTAGAGGGATGGAGTTTAAGACTAGGGAGGTTATGCCGCAATTGTATAAGGTGTTAGTGAGGCCACACCTGGAGTATTGTGTTCAGTTTTGGTCTCCTTACCGGAGAAAGGACATAATGGCGCTGGAGGGTGTGCAGAGGAGATTCACTAGGTTAATCCCAGAGTTGAGAGGGTTGGCGAGGTTGAGTAGACTGGGATTGTACTCATTGGAATTTAGAAGGATGCGGGGGGGGATCTTATAGAAACATATAAAATTATGAAGGGAATAGATATGATAGATGCGGACAGGTTGTTTCCACTGGCGGGTGAAAGCAGAACTAGGGGGCATAGCCTCAAAATAAGGGGAAGTAGATTTAGGACTGAGCTTAGGAGGAACTTCTTCACCCAAAGGGTTGTGAATCTATGGAATTCCCTGCCCAGTGAAGCAGTTGAGGCTCCTTCATTAAATGTTTTCAAGATAAAGATAGATAGTTTTTTGAAGAATAAAGGAATTAAGGGTTATGGCGTTCGGACGGGAAAGTGTGCTGAGTTCATAAAAGATCAGCCATGATCTCATTGAATGGCGGAGCAGGCTTGATGGGCCAGATGGCCTACTCCTGCTCCTAGTTCTTATGTACAAAAGCCAATAAAAAACATTTTTTTAAATGTTCCAGCCCAAGGCGCTTTTCAGATAGATTGGCTGGCTTGTGACTGGGTTTATTTGGGTAGATGAGGGCCCGAGGGTCAAGAGAATGGTGCTTCAGAGGGGAAGATAGGCAGGGGGCTTGGCCTTGTCAAACTTTCAGTATTATTATCGGGCAGCTAATGCTAATAAGGAGCTAGAGTGGTGCGGGGACTCAGAGGTGCTGTGGGTCCTTCTGGAAGCTGAGTCTGTGAGGGGGGAGGCAACCCTGCAGCGTTGTTAATGGCTCTGCTCCCCGTGGTGCCGAAGAAACACTCAACTAACCTGGTGGTAGTAGCTACATTAAAAATTGGCCTCAGCTCCGTCAACATTTCAATTTGCAGAACGGCCTCAAGGCTAGCTCCCACCGGGTAAGCTGTGACAGATGTAGATGTGGGGGGAGGGGGGACATGGGTGGGAGAGCGGTAAAATGAGAAAAAGTGGGGAAGGGGGAAGCAAAGGGCAGAAAAGGTCAGGAAAGGTGGTATAATATAGGAGGAAAGAGTGGAGGGGAAATATATATAAAGAAAGACAAGAAAGAAATAAAAGGTAAAAGACAGTTTAATGAAATGGGATGAAAACAAAGGGATCGATGCGGGGGGTAGCTAATCATCTGAAGTTGTTGAATTCGATGTTCAGGCCGGAAGGCTGTAGTGTGCCTAACCAGAAGATGAGATCTGTTCCTCCAATTTGCATTGAGCCTCACTGGAACATTGCCACAAGTCAAGGACAGACATGTGGACATGGGAGCAGGGTCTTGTGTTAAAATGGCAAACAACGGGAAGGTCGAGGTCCTGAATGCACATAGACCGAAGATGCTCAGCAAAGCGATCACCCCCCAGTCTGCGTTTGGTCTCTCCGATATAGAAGAGACCACATTGGGAGCAGCGAATGCAGTAGACCAAATTGGAAGAGGTGCAAGTGAAACACTGCTTAACCTGGAATGAGTGTTTTGGGCCTGGGATGTTAAGCATGGAAGAGATAAAGGGGCAGGTGTTATACCTTCTTTGATTGCTTGGGAAGGTGCCATGGGTGATGGGAGAGGTGTTGGGTATGATGGAGGAATGGACTAGATTATCCCAGAGGGAACGGTCTCTGCGGAATGCTGACAGAGGGAGTGAAGGGAAGATGTGTTTGGTGGTGACATCACGCTAGAATTGACGAAAATGGTGAAGGATTATGTTTTGCATATGGAAGCTGGTGGGTTAACCTGTGAGAACAAGGGGGTCTCTATCCTTGTTCTGGGAGGAGGCAAGGGTAGTGGCAATCAGAACTGCCCACAATACTCCAGTTGTGGCCTCACCAGTGTTTTATACAATTCCAACATTATATCCTTACTTTTAAATTCTATACCCCTGCTTATCCCTAAACCCTCAGACTTCTCTTTGTTAAAATCCATCTGCCACTTTACCGCCCACTCCACCAACCCATCTATCTCGTTTCGGAGATTTTAGCTATCCTCTACACTATCCACTACTTGACCAATCTTTGCATCATCTTCAAATTTCCCAATCATGCCCCCCACATTTACATCCTAATTATTAATATATAACACAAACACAAGGGTGCCAACAATGAGCCCTGTGGAACACCATTTGATCAACTTTCCATTCGCGAGGGCAGCCACTGACCATTACCTTCTGTTTTCTGTTATGAAGCTAATTTTTTACCCAGTTTGCCACATTATCCTGTATCCCATTGGCTCTTACTTTTTTGACCAATCTGCCATGTGGGCCCTTGTCAAATGCCTTGCTAAAATCAATGTACACAACATCCACTGCACTACCTTCACCAGCCATTCTTGTCACTTCCTCAAAGAACTCAATCAAATTTGTGAGGCAAGACCTTCCATTAACAAATCCATGCTGACTATCCCTAACTAGCCTTTGTAAGTGACAGTTAATCATAACTCTCAGGATTGATCCTACTAATTTTTCCACCACCAACTTCAGACTAACTGGCCTGTAGTTAGTCATTTCCTTCATTCCTTATTAAACAATGGAACCACGTTTGCAGTTCTCCAGTCTTCCAGTACCTCCCCTGTATCTAATGAGGAATCATTCTCAGAGCATCTGCTATCTTCTTCCTGGCCTCCTTCAGTAGCCTTAGAGACAATCCATCTGGTCCTGGCGACTTATCAACTTTCAAGGATTCCAACTCTTCAAGTACTTCTTCTCTTTTCATAATTATCCCTTCCAATATCTCACAGTGTTCCTCCTGGATTATTATATCTACATCATCCCTTTCCTTTGTAAATACATGGACTGCAGTGGTTCAAGAAGACAGCTCACCGCCACGTTCTTAAGGGCAATTATGGATGGGCAATAAATGCTGGCCTCGCCATCGAAGCCCACATTCAATGAAAGAATTTAAAAAATAATAATGATGTTATTTTCAGGTTCCTGTACAAAACATTTGTGATTCTGCAATCTGTTCATTATTAAAAACAATTCAATAGAAATCCAAACCAAAGGTTCATCAAGTATTAGTTGTAAACCAATCTATTCTCTCTTATCAGGGTATAACTGTAGCTGCATTACCTCTTTACCTGGGTAAATGTTGCTTTGCTGATTATTAACGCGCATCGTTTAGCTGCATGCTTCAGGGTTCTCTTTGCAATTCTGGTCTTTCTCAGCTGGAGAAATAGCAAAGCAAAATATGAATTATATTCATTTAAACTATGGCTTAACTGCTTTTTCTTGTCATAGAATCATAGAATTTACAGTGCAGAAGGAGTCTGCACCAGCCCTTGGTGTTCCCTACTTAAGAGTTCCCTACTTAAACCCACACCTCCACCTATTCCCGTAACCCAGTAACACCGCCTAATCCTTTTTGGACACTAAGGGAAATTTATCATGGCCAATCCACCGAACCTGCACATCTTTGGACTGTGGGAGGAAACCGGAGCACCCAGAGGAAACCCACACAGACACGGGGAGAGTGTGCAGACTTTGCACAGACAGAGACCCAAGCCGGGAATCGAACCTGAGACCCTGCCACTGTGAAGCAACACTGCTAACCATTGTGCAACCATCCCGCCTTGTCATATAATAACTGATCATATGTTTTTCTTCCTAACCACCTCCACCCCCATCCCCCTGCCCCTCCCGCTCCCCTCACACTCCTGCCACCGCAATCCTTCTTTACATATGTTCTGGATGCTAGTTTGGGAATTCAATAGAACCTCACAGCATGGGAGCCATGCTTAACAACGATGGAATGAGAAGGAAGGAATGTGCTCTGGACTTTACAGTCATTATGATCACTAAACCCTTCCCATCTTCTTGGGATTCACCATGGGAACATTCCTGCCAAGGTGACTAGCCTGATAGTTGTCACCTTGTGGACAGATACTCAAGCCAGAAATATTAACGCACTCTGAGGCCCAATTTCAGGATATCCTCAGGCCACCAGTTTACAGGTTATAGGCCAAAACCAGGCATGGACTGATTTTCAGCTTATTAACTTTGTTTTGTTCGAAACCTCCTGAGCCCTCAGCTTTGTAAAGAAGCAAAACAATGGCTGAAACAGTCTTCAACGGTTTTTGGAGCAATTTTGGAACAATCTGATGTATTTCCTTGTGCTTGCTTCCTGCTCATTTGTGTATTTCTAAACTCCCCATGTATGATTTCGAGCTGTTTACAGGGAATACCAGGAGCGATTTTACTTCAGCAGGACCATTTCGTTCGAGAATGGAAAATTGTTTTGTTGTTTTGTAAATATGAGAATTTACAACATGCAAGATACAAAAGGACCGATTTGAGTGTAAACTGGATTTTCTGCTTCACGCACCCACCTGTCGCCAATTACAAAGAACAAAGAACAAAGTACAAAGAAAAATTACAGCACAGGAACAGGCCCCTCGGCTCTCTAAGCTTGTGCTGATCCAGATGCTCTATCTAACACTGTCACCTATTTTCTAAGGATCTGTATCCCTCTGCTCCCTGTCCATTCATGTATCTGTCCAGATACATCTTAAATGACGCTATCGTGCCCGCCTCTACCACCTCCGCCGGCAATGCGTTCCAGGCACCCACCACCCTCTGAGTAAAGAACTTTCCACATTTATCTCCTTGAAACTTTTCCCCTCTCACCTTGAACTTGTGACCCCTAGTAATTGAGTCCCCCATTCTGGGAAAAAGCTTCTTGTTATCTACCCTGTCTGTACTTCTAATGATTTTGTAGACCTCAGTGAGGTCCCCCCTTAATGGGAAAATTTATGGAAATGACTTCTCGTGACTTTCTGGCTTGGTGTACAGTCAGCACCTGGAAATGATCCTGTCTTCTGGGTCCTGACCCCAGACCAAAAATCTAGCCCAGGCTTTTGATTGACATTTGACCCCGGTTTGCAAATACAGGTCAAGTGCCCTTTATTTGAAACCCTTGGGGTCGATTGTATTTCCGATGATTTTGGTTTCTGGACACTGCATGTAAACGTACGTTACAATAATAATAATAATCGCTTATTGTCACAAGTAGGCTTCAATGAAGTTACTGTGAAAAGCTCCGAGTCGTCACATTCCGTAGACTTAGCTTGGGCTAGTTATAGTCTGAAGTATAGAAATTGGCTGGAAAAGTAAGATGTATCATTCAATAATAAATACAGCGTATCTATAATAAGTTTCCTTTTGACATGTTCACTCCAAAAATCGCCAGGTGAACAGTGCAGACAAACAACTAGACTTCCCATGCTAAAGGTCAACAAGGTTCAAAAAGAGTGACTTTTTGGATGTGTTCCGTTTTCAGATTTACAGATAAAGGATGCTCGATCTGCATTAATGAAGCCTTTGCCTGCTCCCATCTATATTGAAGGTTGTCTAAATAATATAGTAGATGGCTAAGTATATAGCTCAATCCTCCGCATAATTTTGCTCGTACACCCACTATATTTTTAGACATTAATAATGTGGCCAATAGATTACAATCACCCAACATATATTATTCTACAGCTGGTAGATATTTGTCCCGCGAAAGCTACAACTTCCAATCAATGACTTTGGTTGGTTAATACAGAGATTAGTAGCTATTCTGGCCGGAGATCAGAAACATGGCTTTGTAAGTGGGAAGGTGTGCTGAACCACTGTGTGGGGATGTAAGGTAAGACCTGCACAACAGGCTGCCGGCAAGCTCCGCCCACAAGGAGCTGTATAAATATTCGTGTCCTCCTCTGAGCTGCCGTTTCGCCAGCTGCAGTAGGAGGCTACGCATCTGATTTTAATAAGGCCACAGTTGTACCAATCTGAGTCTTTCGTGCAATTGATTGTGCATCAATTTATTACAGTCAGATTTAGTAAGAGATGCATATCAGAATAAAACCAGATCGCCTGCAGCTGGATCCGCAATCTCCCAATGCCAGAAAGGACTTTAATCACTGCCTAGCTTGTTTTGAGGCCTACATCAACGCTGCAAACCCCACGCCGACGGAAGCTCAGAAGATTCAGGTTTTATACTCCAGGTTGAGCTCCAACGTGTTCCCGTTGATCCAGGACGCCCCGAGTTACGTGGAAGCGATGGCACTCCTAAAAGAGAACTACGCACAGAAAGCAAACACGCTCTTCGCCAGGCACGTATTCGCCACTCGCGCTCAACTCCCTGGTGAGTCTATCGAAGACTTCTGGCAGGCTCTAATCCCACTCGTACGGGACTGTGACTGTCAGGCTATTACGGCCACTGAACATTACAATCTCCTGATGCGCGACGCATTCGTAACGGGGATTGCGTCGGAGCCCATCCGACAACGACTGCTGGAAGGGGCCACACTCGACCTAACGGAGACAAAAACGTTAGCGCTCTCAATGATGGTCGCATCGCGAAACGTCCAGGCCTACCCCGCTCGCCGCACGGCCCACCCGTCCTACCCCTCCTGGACCCCTCAAATGAACCCCCCGGCTGGGTCCCTGCCAACTCAATATGCCTGTGCCTGTGGGGATCCCCGCTGCTACTTCTGTGGTCAGCAGAAGCACCCCCGCCAACGCTGCCCGGCCCGCCCCGCCACTTGCAAGTCCTGCAGTAAAAGCACTTTGCAGCTCTGTGCCACGCCCACGCTGTTGCCGCTATCGCACCCGCAATCACCCCCTCCCACCCTGCCGAACGCACAATGGGCGCTGCTATCTTCTCCCCCCAGGTGCACGTGCGGCCAGTGGGCGCCGCCATCTTCTCCCCCAGGTCCATGTGCGGCCAGTGGGCGCCGCCATCTTCTCCTCCCAGTGCCAGGTGTGGCCAGTGGGCACCGCCATCCCCCCTCCTCACTCCACGCACGGCCCATGGGTGCCGCCATCTTGCCCCGCCCCCACAACATGCGCTCCATGGGCCGCCATTTTATTCCCTACAGGACCCCCGGACGCCGCCATTTTGTCTCCCCCACGCTGCTGGAACGCCATATCTGGGTCGCCGACGCTCTACATCTGAAACGTCGGACAACCACCTGTAGCTCGCCTCGATGACACTGGACCAGTCTCGTCCTCATAACCTGGCCACCACTTCAACGACGGTGAAAATCAACGGCCTCGTAACCTCTTGCCTGCTGGACTCCGGGAGCACCGAAAGCTTCATACACCCAGACACGGTAAGGTGCTGCTACCTTGCGGTCCACCCCGCCAACCAACAAATCTCCTTGGCCTCCGGATCCCACTCTGTCCCGATCCGAGGGTTCTGTATGGTCACTCTCACTGTCCAGGGCAGAGAGTCCAGCGGTTTCTGCCTCTACGTCCTCCCCAACCTCTGCGCTGCACTATTGCTGGGCCTGGATTTTCAGTGCAATCTCCAGAGCCTCACCCAAATTCGGCGGGCCCCTACCTCCAGTCGCCGTTTGCGGCCTCACTACCCTCAAGGTTGACCCCCCCTCCCTCTTTGCCAATCTAACTGCGGATTACAAGCCCGTCGCCACCAGGAGCAGACGGTACAGCACCCAGGACAAGACCTTCATCAGGTCCGAAGTCCAGCGGCTGCTTCGGGAGGGTATCATCGAGACCAGCAATAGCATCTGGAGAGCTCAAGTGGTAGCAGTAAAAACGGGGGAGAAACACAGAATGGTCGTGGACTACAGCCAGACCAAAAATTGGTACACACAGCTTGACACGTACCCCCTCCCACGAATATCTGAGATGGTCAACCAGATTGCGCAGTAACAGGTCTTCTCAACAATTGACCTGAAATCCGCCTATCACCAGCTCCCCATTCGTAAATCGGACCGTCCATACACTGCCTTTGAGGCGGACGGTCAGCTCTATCAATTCCTTAGGGTTCCCTTCGACGTCACTAACGGGGTCTCGGTCTTCCAAAGGGAGATGGACCGAATGGTCGACCGGTACGGTTTGCTGGCCACGTTTCCGTACCTAGACAATGTCACCATCTGCGGCCATGACCAGCAGGACCACGATGCCAACCTCGCTAAATTCCTCCGCACCGCCACTCTCCTCAACCTTACGTACAACAAGGAGAAGTGTGTGTTCCGCACGACCCTCCTAGCCATCCTCGGCTATGTAGTCCAAAACGGACTTCTGGGGCCCGATCCCGACCGCATGCGCCCCCTCATGGAGCTTCCCCTCCCCCACTGCCCCAAGGCCCTCAAACACTGCCTGGGGTTCTTCTCCTACTACGCCCAGTGGGTCCCAAACTATGCGGACAAGGCCCGCCCACTCATACAGTGCACTCAATTACCCCTTGCGGCCGAGGCACAACATGCCTTCGCCCGTATTAGAGCAGACATAGCCAAGGCCGTGATGCATGCAGTAGACGAGGCACTCCCCTTTCAATTTGAAAGCGACGCTTCAGACGTCGCCCTTGCCGCCACTCTAAACCAGGCAGGCAGACCCGTGGCATTCTTTTCCCGCACCCTTCATGACTCTGAAACTCAGCACTCATCCGTCGAAAAAGAATCCCAAATTATCGTTGAAGTTGTGCGGCATTGGAGGCATTACCTGGCCGGCAGGAGATTCACTCTCCTCACTGACCAACGGTCGGTAGCCTTCATGTTCAACAACACGCAGCGGGGCAAGATCAAAAATGATAAAATCTTGCGGTGGAGAATCGAGCTCTCCACCTATAATTACGAGATTTTGTATCGCCATGGCAAACTCAACGAACCCCCGATGCTCTATCCCGAGGTACATGTGCCAGCGCACAAGTAGACCGACTCCGGGCCCTACACGGCAGTCTTTGTCACCCGGGGGTCACACGTCTGTACCACCTCGTCAAAGCCCGCAATCTGCCCTACTCTGTTGAGGAAATACGGACAGTCACCAGAGACTGCCAGGTCTGTGCGGAGTGCAAGCCGCACTTCTACCGGCCAGACCGCGCGCGCCTGGTGAAAGCTTCCCGCCCCTTTGAACACCTCAGCGTGGATTTCAAAGGGCCCCTCCCCTCCACTGACCGCAACACATATATCCTCAGTGTGGTCGATGAATACTCCAGGTTCCCCTTTGCCATCCCATGCCCCGATATGACGTCTGCCACCGTCATCAAGGCCCTCAGCACAATCTTTGCTCTGTTCGGATTCCCCGCCTACATCCATGGTGACAGGGGATCCTCATTCATGAGTGATGAGCTGCGTCAGTTCCTGCTCGGCAGGGGTATCGCCTCCAGCAGAACGACCAGCTACAACCCCCGGGGAAACGGGCAGGTAGAGAGGGAGAATGGGATGGTATGGAGGGCCGTCCAGCTGGCCCTACGGTCCAGAAACCTCCCAGCCTCTCGCTGGCAGGAGGTCCTCCCTGATGCACTACACTCCATACGGTCACTACTGTGCACTGCCACAAATAATACACCCCATGAACGTGTTTTTACCTTCCCCAGGAAGTCCACTTACGGGGTGTCGCTCCCGACTTGGCTCGCAGCTCCAGGACCAGTCCTTCTACGTAGGCACGTCTGACTCCATAAGGCAGACCCCTTGGTGGACAGGGTACACTTGCTCCACGCCAACCCCCAGTATGCCTACGTGGAGTTCCCCGACGGCAGCCAAGATACTGTCTCCCTCAGGGACCTGACTCCCTCAGGTTCCACTCCCACACACTCCCCCACCCACGCACCACCCTCCCCTCCCCCAGCGCTCCCAACATTATCCCCACCAGGTCCATCCATCCTTCCCCTGCCCACGCAAGAGGACGAGGAAGAATTTGGCATGCTCCCGGAGTCATCCGACTACTGGCCAGCACCAACACTGCCAGCACCGACGTCGGCGACACCAGCACCGCCAGCACCGACATCGCCGCCACCGTTAGGTCGCTCCCAGCGAACCGTCAAAGCACCAGATCGACTGAACCTCTGACGGGCACCGGACCGTCAAAATGGACATTGTTTCCCCTCCGCACTGTAAATTGTTTGCAAAACTGTATATAGTTCCACGCCACCCCCACCGGACTCATTTTTAACAGGGGGTGAATGTGGTGAACCACTATGTGCACCTGTATTAGGGGATGCAAGGTAGGACCTGCACGACAGGTTCGCCGGTAGCCCCTGCCAGCTAGCTGCACCCACAAGGAGCCGTATAAATATGCGTGTCCTCCTTCTGATCAGCCATATCACCAGCTGCAGCAGGAGGCCACGCATCTGACTGCAATAAAGCCACAGTTGTACCAATCTGAATCTTTTGTGCAATTGATCGTGCATGAGAAGGTCAATTCAAAGTTTGCAGGTGGTTTGTCTCCCAGGCTTTCTATTCCTAAGGCATTCCCCAGCACATTTCTTTGTAATTCTTGAAATTTTTCACAGAGGAATTTGTAACAGATGGTATCATTTCAAATGTGGTGGACAGCAGTGTAGACCTTCATAACATGTTACTTTAACAAAAAGGCTTCCATATAAAATTTTGCATGATGAAAATTGAAATTAGTTACTGTGCATATTTACAACTTGGAAGCATAAGGGGCGGGATTCTTTGACCCCACCCCCCCCGCTGGTCAGAGAATCGCTGGGGGGCAGCGTGAATCCCGCCCCCGCCAGTTGCCGAATTCTCTGGCGCCAGAGATTTGACGGGGGCGGGAATCGCGCCACGCCGGTCGGCGTCCCCCACCCCCGGCGATTCTCCAGCCCACGATGGGCCGAGTTCACGCCTGTTTTTGCCGGTTCCTGCCGGCGTAAATCAAGTTAGGTCCCTACCGGCGGGACCCAGCTCCGTGGCTGGCCTCCGGGGTCCTTGAGGGGCGGGCGCGAGGCGATCTGGCACCGGGGGGGTGCCCCCCCGGTGGCCTGGCCCGCGGTTGGGGCCCACCGATCTGCGGGCGGGCCTGTGCTGTGGGGGCACTCTATCCCTATGCGCCGGCCGTGTAAGTCTCCGCAATGGCCGACGCGAAGGTGAACCCCACTGCGCATGCGCAGGGATGTCGTCAGCAGATGCTGATGCTCCCGCGCATACGCGGACCCGCGCCGACCGGCGGAGTCCCTTCGGCCCCGGCTTGCACGGCTCCAAAGGCCTTCCACGTCGGCCGGCGGGGCGCAAACCACTCCGGCACCGTCCTAGCCCCTGAAGGTACGGAGGATTCTGCACCTTTGGGGCGGCCCGATGCTGATGTGGTTCCCGCCACTCCACTGCGCCGTTTCTGCCCGCCTCGCCAATTCCCGGAGAATCCCGCCCAAGGATGTGTGGCACACAGCTGTGGGTATTGATTGATAAACTCATGTCGATTTACTAATGTACCTGGCTGGCTGTCTTCATCAGACTGGACTGTTTCAGAAACAGTTTGTAGTACTGTAGTGGGGCTGCTAGAAGGAGTTGGAGGCCTTGAATTGAGGGGCTTTAGGGATTCTGTATCAGAGGTTTCTTCAGGTGGCTGGCTATCTGTCACAGTTGATTCAGAATACAGCTACAGGAAAGAGAATGAGGAAAGCATTAAAACTCTGCAGTAGCCCAGTCAGTTAGAGAAGTGACAAACAGGCTACGACTCTGGTTGAGGCCTTACGACAAATAATGTTTAAGTCAATGTGTCTTAATTAAAATACTGATGTTCAATTTTCTCTCTGATCAAATTAAATTGAATCAATCTTGTTACTACTTTGCTGTAAATTTGAATACTACGGCATTTATTTCAACATCGTGTTCACATTCAAAGCAGTGTACTTTGTAACACATTAAAACAAATCTAAAAATCAATCAAAAACCTTAGCATGGCTCTGTTTTACTAAATACTTAAATTGATTATTCTAATAATCACTTAGCAGCAGCGCCGGCTCTAGGGTTGCTGGCGCCCCGGGCAAGCTGAACTTCGGCGCCCTTGGGGGGCGGGGCTGGGGGGGGCGGGGCCGGGGGGGGGGCGGGGGGGCCGGGGGGCGGGGGGGGGGCGGGGCCGGGGGGGGCGGGGGGGGGGCGGGGGCGAGGCCGGGGGGGGGGGCGGGGGGGGCGGGGGCGGGGGGGGGCGGGGGCGAGGAGGGGAGGGGGGCGGGGGCGAGGAGGGGAGGGGGGGCGGGGGCGAGGAGGGGAGCGGGGGCGAGGAGGGGAGGGGGGGCGAGGAGGGGAGGGGGGGGCGGGGGCGAGGAGGGGCGGGGCCGAGGAGGGGCGGACCCGAGGGAGGGGCGGGGCCGAGGAGGGGCGGACCCGAGGGGGGGGGCGAGGAGGGGCGGACCCGAGGGGGCGGACCCGAGGGGGGGGGCGGACACGCGGGGGGGCGGACCCGAGGGCGGGGTGGGGGGGCGGACCCGAGGGCGGGGCGGGGGGGGGCGGACCCGAGGGGGGCGGGGGGGGACCGAGCGGGGGGGCGGACCGAGCCGGGGGGCCGCCCTGGGGGTGGGCGGCCACCGCGCATGCGCTAGTTGGCACCGGCCCAACTGCGCATGCACGGGACCCGAGTCTCTGGCGCCCCCGAGCACATGGCGCCCTGGGCGACAGCCCGAGTTTCCGGTGCCTTGAGCCGGCCCTGCGTATGCATCTGAACTAAGCAAACATTGGGCTACATAGAAACATAAAAATAGGAGCAGGGGGGGCCATTAGGCCCTTCGAGCCTGCTACACCATTCATTATCATCATGGCTCATCAGCATATTATTTGCTCACATTTGGATTTCTGATTTTATTGATTTTTTGTGTTGCACTTATAATATTTCTCACTAGAGGGGCATTCTGTGAATCAATGGGTGGGATTCTCAGTTTTTGAGACTAAAGGCTGGATTCTCTGATTGCCAACACCGAAATCGCGTTCGGCGATTGACCGGAGAATCCGTTTTTACGTCGAAATCAGGGGCAGCATCATTTTTCGGATGCTCCGCTCCCTCAAAAACGGAGTCATCGCTGAGTACGCTGCACGCCATTGGGACGGCCTCAGGATGTCACCTGAGGCCCTCCCCCAATGTTCTGCCCCCGATGGGCAAACTTCCCGACGGTGTGGGGCGCGTGTGCTCAGTTTTCGGGGACCTCGTGTGGCGGCTGTGGACTGTGTCCAGCACCTCCACAGTGGGGGGGGGGGGCGTGACCTGTTGGTCGTAAGACTAGACACATGCTCCGGAAATAGCCTCAAAATCGGAGAATCCAACCCTTGTGCTGATGGCAAAGCAAAATCCGTGGACTTTAATGACAGAAAAACTGGCTCCGCACCTGGACCAATTCCAATATGATTGAGGGGCTAGCACCAGATCCGCGTGGAACACAATCGATTCCAGTGAAAAATGGTGTGGGATTTACCGGGTCCATGATTGACACTCGGAAGGCTAACAAGCTGCAGCTGCATATACACATTACAATCTCACACACATTTATCCAAGCCAAAATGATGGTACTGGTGTGCTGGAGCAAGCCCATACAGCTGATGGGTCAGCTGGAGACAGAGAGTACCCAGCCCCTGGCACAAGGTTCAAAGTGAGCAGTCAGCGGTATGCGCAGCTGCATGGCTGCCTTGCCGACTTCGGCAATGGTGTTCCATGCCCGTCCATCCCGACCCCACAGCCCACCTGGCCACCCTCCACTACTACCCCCGGCCCTAGCAGAATACCCCAGCCAGCGGCACAACCGCCAGTAAACTATGGCAAAGTTGGACACCTTCTCTCCCTCAGCAGCTGCCAGGCCCGTTTCAGGATTTTTAGAAGCACAAGTGAACCACATCGTCGGGAACTCAGCACAGAGGCCCTGGAGAATACCGGGTCTGGCCCGCTAATAATATGTAAACAGTATCTCCTGTACGTGCATGCCAGAAAGTATTTGCGCCACTGTCGAGATGCTGGGGCATTGCAAGTTGACATCAAATCGGGTCCTGCTGCGATTTGGGCATCGGAACCTCTCCTCCGCCCAATCGCCTTTCCTGATTTTACCGTTAGCTAATGGAGAATTCCACCCACTATATATATATATATATATATATACATGTATATGTAGTTAGAATAACATATTATGAATTTGTCTCCTCTTCACTCTATCAGACCTCAGGTGAGATTGTCTAATGCAAAATTCAGAACCTTGGTAGCAGTCTGTGAATTTCAACAACAGTCAAAGAGCAAGCAGAGTCATTTCTACTCTCATCAGAAGGTGAGGTATTGATATTAGGAATATCAACTGTGTAAATGAAGCAGCCATTCCAGAGGATTCAAAGCTCCCATTGAAGGGTTTGGAAAATCTTCACATATCGCATTATGAAAAGACCACAACCGGCTTCAATTCCATCGTTTCAGTGGCTGGTAATCTGCAGACACCGTCACTATGGAAACAGGCTTATTTGAGATTATTCTAAGCTTTTAGTATAGGTGGAATAGTTCTTCTGCTATCTGACATATTAACTGTGCCCTTTAGTCTTTGTTAGACTGCATCAGTAAACACATAATACATTCTCCAAACTAGGCTGCACCATCAAAACAAGTCACCTCTAAGCCTATGGAGAGAAACAGTTAATGTTTCAGCTTGATGACCTTAACTGAAAGGTTAACTCTCTGTTTCCCTCCGCAGATGCTGCCAGACCCGCTGAGTTTCACCAGCACTTTTTGTTCTTATTTCAAATTTTCAGCATCCACGGTATTTTGCTTTTGCACCTCTAACCCTAAATGCTTCGGATGTGCCTAAATAGAAGTTCTAATTTCTTGAGTTGCTGACGCTCTCAGACATTTACTATTGCATATGCCAAATTAACTTAACTTCCTAATTTTTGGATGGCAAGATATTTTGGATTGCAGAAAGAGCAAAGATCTACATCAGAGATTCTGGTATATCCCTACATGTTGCAGCTGCTGTGTGTAATCCAAATATCTCCTCTTGTGTGTCTCTGGATAATGAATGATGATCGTCCAGTTAATTGTCAGAATATTCTCAGCCAAACTTCATTCCACTCTTGTTTAATGTCAATAATTATACACTTTACAGTGATGGTCGCTGAATAATTTTTTTGAATCACTTTCTGTTCTTTTACTAATTATTTTAAACCTGTGTCTCTCATTCCCAATCCTTTCACTTGGGAACTGTTTCTCCCTATCTACTCTGTCCAGGCCCCTCATGATTTTCAATACCTATATCAAATCTCCTCTCAGCCTTCTTTTCTCAAAGAAAAACAGTCCTAACTTCTCCAATCTAGCTTCACTCTCTCCAATGCCTTCTCATCCTCCCTAAGTGAGTGCTTAAGGTCTTGGAATGGACTGCCTGAGAGCTGATGAAGGCAGGATCAATCGAAGCATCCAAAAAAGAATTAGACTATTATCTGAAGATAAGGAAGAATGTACAGGATTACAGGAAGAAGGCAGGATAGAGGTATTAAAGGAATTGCTCAGTAAGAGAGTTGGTGCAGACACGATGGGCCGAATGGCCTCCTTGTGCTGTAACAATTCAGTGATTCCGGTATAAACCATGAATGTAGTTAATCTGTCAGATGCCAAAAGAGCTATTTTGCATATACTAAAAGCTTAAAATAATTTCAAATAAACTTGCTTCCATAGTTACCAGAATAATCAGAGCGACAAATCAAAAAGCAGAATACTGTGGTGATTGGAAATCTGAAATCATGAGAGAAAATGTTGGGCCTTTCATCAGAACCAAATGGTAACTCTGTTCCTCTCTCTCTAGATGCTACCTGACCTGTTGAATGTTTCCAGCATTTTCTGTTTTTTGAGAAATAGGAGACCCTGAGGTGAATATGGATATTAGACTATCGACCCACACAGCCTGGAACTCAACCCACATTTGGTAATTTCCACCTTGTTTACTAAATATTCATAAATTTTACATAAATCCTGGTTTCATTTGCGGTCTTTCAAAAGATGTCGGCATATCAGCAGATCAGCCCACTTCCAGATTAATGGCTATTTGATGAACCCCTTCATTTTCTAGCTGGGAAATTAAATGTTTCCAGTTTCATGGTGTATCGCCTTTTTGTGAAGCTTGGCCTGGCCTGTTTACCATGTGCTACTTCCTCAAACTCCCAACTATGCAGCTGCCGCCACCACTCCCCCTCCCCGCCCCTTAGCCTTGCCCCCACCCCAGAGCCCTGCCTCTTACACCAGAGCTCTACCTCCCACCCCAGAGCTCTGCCTCCAACCTCAGAGCCCTGCTTCCTGTCCCTTAGCCTTGCCCCCACCCCAGAGCCCTACCTCCCACCCCAGAGCCCTACCTCCCACCCCAGAGCTCTGCCTCCAACCTCAGAGCCCTGCTTCCTGTCCCTTAGCCTTGCCCCCACCCCAGAGCCCTACCTCCCACCCAAGAGCCCTTCCTCCCACCCCAGAGCCCTGACTCCCACCCCAGAGCCCTACCTCCCACCCCAGAGCCCTTCCTCCCACCCCAGAGCCCTGACTCCCACCCCAGGGCCCTGCCTCCCATCCCAGAGCCCTGCCTCCCACCCCAAAGCCCTTCCTCCCACCCCAGAGCCCTGACTCCCACCCCAGGGCCCTGCCTCCCACCCCAGAGCCCTGCCACCCACCCCAGAGCCCTACCTCCCACCCCAGAGCCCTGCCTCCCACCCCAAAGCCCTTCCTCCCACCCCAGAGCTCTGCCTCCCACCCCAGAGCCCTGCCTCCCACCCTAGAGACCTGACCCCCACCTCAGAGCCCTGCCTCCCACCCCAGAGCCCTGCCTACCACCCCAGAGCCCTGCCTCCCATCCCAGAGCCCTACCTCCCACCCCAGAGCCCTGACTCCCACCTCAGATCCCTGACTCCCGCCCCAGAGCCCTGCCTCCCGCCCCAGAGCCCTGCCTCCCGCCCCAGAGCCCTGCCTCCCACCCAGAGCCCTGCCTCCTGCCCCTTAGCCTTGCGCCCCACCCCAGAGCCCTGACCCCCACCTCAGAGCCCTGACTCCCGCCCCTGAGCCTTGCCTCCCACCCAGAGCCCTGTTCCCGCCATCGCCCCGGTGCCCTGCTATGCTTTAGACGGGCCAAGTATAATATGTAAATTTGGAAGTGCCCCAGAGCTGAAATTTAGATCCTCCAGATGAAAAGCCAATGTTCAATGCCTCGAGAACTATGGATGAGATTCAGCCTCCGGCATAGATCTAGGCATCCCAGTTAAAAGCAGGAGAGTGTAAAATCGAGACTCGTGCCAGACGTGAATCATTTTGTAATTTACCCGGCCCGCTCCCGTCTACATCAATGGCTCTGAAGTGGAGATGAGTTCCTAGGAGATAAGTTCCTGGGGGGTCACCATCACCAACAGTCTGTCATGGTCCACTCACGTCGATGCAACAGTCAAGAAAGCCCAGTAACGTCTCTACTTCCCACGGAAGCTAAAGAAATTCGGCATGTCTGCATCGACTCTCACAAACTTCTACAGATGTACCATAGAGAGCATCCTATCCAGCTGCATCACAGCTTGGTATGGCAACTGCTCGGTCCAAGATCGCAAGAAACTGCCGAATTTGGTGAACAAGCATCACACAAGCTTGCCATCCTCCCATTGATTCTGTCTACACCTCCCGTTGCCTCAGGAAGACAGCAGCATTGTCAGAGACCCCTCCCACCCAGGCATTGCCCTCTTCTAGACCTTTCCATCAGGCAGAAGGTACAGAAGTCTGAAGACCCGCACATCCAGAAAAAGGAACAACTTCTTCCCCACAGCTACAACACTCCGCAACGACTCCCCCTCGGACTGATCTGTTCCCTGTTAGAACACTATTCACGACGCCCTATTCTGCTCTTGTTTGGTCCTTGTTCCGCACTGTAACCAATCACTATTCGTTGACATACCATTTATCAATGTACTCTGTTGATTATTCTTTTATCTACTATACTACGTACTGTGTACGTTTCCTTGGCTGCAGAAAAATACTTTTCACTGTACTTCGGTACATATGACAATAAAAATCAATCAATCAATCAATGGCAAGTTCCGGATAACGCCCAAAATTGGTGAGAATATCATTAAACCTCATTAACTCTGAATTACATTTATTTCAATCTCATTAGCAAGATTGAAGTCGAATGCAGCAGCCTCCCAGGAATTACCCGAATCCCCAGGGGGAAATTACACACGCGTCGTTTAGTCCTCCTTTTCAAAATGGGAACCTGGTGCAATGGCTGCTAAAGGGAAGTGAGGAGGTGAATAGCCATCTCCATTTTCCTGCATGAAGCTCAATGGCACCAATGTTTGAGGCTGGGGGGTGGCGGGGTGGCGGGGTGGGGGGGGGGGGCGGGAGTGACCCCGGATGGATCGGCCTCATCAGATGGAGATCCTGCAAAACAATGGACATGTGGTCAGTGAGAGGAAAGGATAATTTTGTCTGACATGAAGAACTCACTTAAGGCAGGTCATCTGGGTGAAGGGGCAGTGGACCCTCACATCTGCAGTGCAGGCCAACCTCGCTGTCGGTTCCTGCTCTCTCCTTGGGCAACCCTGTGATTTTGAGGGCCCGTTCCTCATAATGGGTTATTACTCGAATCTCTGGGATTTCTCCCCCTGTCTTGGCCTTTACCCACTTATTATGGATTATCTTTTCTTTGGGGACAAAGAGAGAGCATTGTGAGCCGCGTCCTTGATGAGTGGGGGTTCTATAGCAGGTGGAATGTGTGGGTGCCTCTGCTGGACATGAAAGAGTTGTGCTGGTGGGTGCCAGGGAGATTTGAGGAAGAAGCATGAAGATTGGATGTGGGAAGTGTGTGAGGTGTCAGCAAGTTGATTGGGAGTGGAGGAGGGGGGGTTTGGGGGGTGACAGGCTGAGCTGATGCCAGGGGAGAGGTGGTAACTTACCCTTGCAGCTTGTTGGTCTTTTTCCAACATTGGACAGCGGTCCTCCTTGTCATGCAGTCCGCGCTGATGGCCACTGCCAGGGCATCCCAGGTGGCATTGCTGATCCCCTAGGGGGAAATAAGATGTCTCGCCTCTCATAGACAGCATCAAGAAGCTATGTGAGGGAGCAGGGAGGAGCAGTGGTTAGCACTGCTGCCTCACAGCACCGAGGACACGGGTTCGTTCCCGGCCCCGCGTGACTGTCCATGTGGAGTTTGCACGGGTCTCACCCCCACAACCCAAAAAGATGTGCAGGGTAGGTGAATTGGCCACAGTAAATTGCCCCTTAATCGAAAAAAAAAGAATTGGTTATTTTAAATTTAAAGAAAAAAGGAAAGAAACTCCTTGTGAGGTCGGCATCCTCAAAGAGAGGAGCAGGTCTGCATGCTGCAATGCTTGTGTGTTGACTGGGAGTGAGTGGTGGGGGAGAGTTTCTAAGCAGTTCCCCCTTGTTAGCGGCGAGCAGCTGAGGGCAAATCAGGTGCCAAGGGAGCCGGTAATGTTGAGAATCTTGTGGCGGCTCATTTTTGACACTAAGTGTCGTTGAAGACGGGCCACGATCTCACCAACGCGGGTATCAAAAGCTCATATCAAAGCTCCAAAACCTAGGACTTGGCTCTCCATTCTGCAACTGGATCCTCGATTTTCTGACCAACAGACCACAATCAGTAAGAATGAACAACACCTCCTCCACAATAGTCCTCAATACCGGTGCCCCGCAAGGCTGCGTACTTAGCCCCCTACTCTACTCCCTGTACACACACGACTGCGTTGCAAAATTTGTTTCCTACACCATCTACAAGTTTGCTGGCGATACGACCATAGTGGGACGGATCTCGAATAACGACGAGTCCGAATACAGGAGGGAGATAGAGAACCTAGTGGAGTGGTGCAGCGACAACAATCTCTCCCTCAATGCCAGCAAAACTAAAGAGCTGGTCAATGACTTCAGGAAGCAAAGTACTGTACACACCCCTGTCAGAATCAACAGGGCTGAGGTGGAGATGGTTACCAGTTTCAAATTCCTAGGGGTGCACATCTCCAAAAATCTGTCCTGGTCCACCCACGTCGACGCTACCACCAAGAAAGCACAACAGCGCCTATACTTCCTCAGGAAACGAAGGAAATTCGGCATGTCCACATTAACCCTAACCAACTTTTACAGATGCACCATAGAAAGCATCCTATCGGGCTGCATCACAGCCTGGTATGGCAACTGCTCGGCCCAGGACCACAAGGAACTTCAGAGAGTCGTAAGTACTGCCCAGTCCATCAGACAAACCTGCCTCCCACCCATGGACTCCATCTACACCTCCCGCTGTCTGGGGAAAGCGGGCAGCATAATGAAAGATCCCTCCCACCCGGTTTACTCACTCTTCCAACTTCTTCCACCGGGCAGGAGATACAGAAGTCTGAGATCACGCACGAACAGACTCAAAAACAGCTTCTTCCCCACTGTCACCAGACTCCCAAATGACCCCTTATGGACTGACCTCATTAACACTACACCCTGTATGCTTCATCCAATGCCGGTGCTTATGTAGCTACATTGTATATCTTGTGTTGCCCTATTATGTATTTTATTTTCTTCCCTTTTCTTCCCATGTACTTAATGATCTGTTGAGCTGCTCGCAGAAAAATACTTTTCACTGTACCTCGGTACAAGTGACAATAAACAAATCCAATCCAATCCAATCGCAAAATTCCCTGCCAAATGCACCCAAAACCAGACTTTAACTTTGATGTATCGCACCCTCTACTTCTTCGAAAATTCTATTTGACTAAAATTGACCAAACGTTTAATTTGGCCATCAAATTGCTCAAACCTCAGATGGCATTGTCTCATGCAAATTTAAAAATGTATTTTCAAAGTTCCCCTGTGCTTTAGTTGGTGACTGCAGTGTCATTCGGGGAACTGGAAGGTTTCTGTCCCGAAGCCCGTCTGTTCTAAATTAGCTAGTCTTGGCTGGAGCAGTAATAGGTGTGGTACAGTTGACATGAGCTGTTACAGGGGAAAGTAAATCACTCCACATCCTGTTGCTGTTCATTACCCGGAATCCATTGTTGGAAAGTGTAGACGTTAGACAAGTGTAGGATGAAGTTTGGTTGAGACAATGCTGACCGTTAATTGGCCCATCCCCATTCATTATCCAGGGTCACACAAGAAGAGTGGACATTGGGATTACAGACAGCAGCTGCCACGTATGGGAGTATATCAGAGTTTGACATCAACTGCAGAAGAGCAAATAAGAAAACTGAACTGGATGAACAGTTTTAATTTGTATTTAAACTTAAATTAGGAAACAAATTGATTGGCTGACTACCTTCAAGATGTCTGGGATGTTTGTATCGAGCAAGTGGTTTTGGAGTCTTTTTGGAAGGTTTTCAGAGTTTGCAGCTACTGACGTGATTCCTAAAGCATCCTTTAAGTTTCGGATGATCTTGCCTTTGTAGAATGCGGAAATGCTGGTATCCTCCTGTACATACTGGTCAATTATCCAGTCAATCATTTCACAGTCATCCTCCCAATCATAGGGAAGAATCAAGGAGCTTTCCTTGATCCAAGCTCTACCAGTCTGGCTCTCTGGAATTGCATTATTCCAAGCAAAGAGACTAAAAAAGGGAATATAATCATGATAAATAAATAGGTTATTAAAAAAAATGTCATGCACAAGTAGAAATAATTTGGAAAACCTTAATCCAGTTCCCAGCAGAATAAATCCACTTCGGAAAATTATCAAAGTAACCATTAGGGTAGGAGGCAGATCAGGAACCTCTGCTTTTCTTTTTAATAAATATTTGCTTTAGGTTTTCTGTGAGACTGAAATCTCCTGAGGAAAGTGAAGGAGGTGTACCTTGACCCCAAATATTGAATTGAGACAATCTGTTTGAACCTCTGTTGTCTTTCCCCCTCTCAGAGTGGGAATGATGACTGACGCTAACAAATTATGTTTCCTTTTCCGACTGTGCCCTCCATCTGCTTTTTTGTACCAAAAATATTTCAGCTAGTTCAAGTGGCCACGTCACTAATCACAACTTGTTTGTTCTTCGGCGACCTTGCTCTCAGTTTGTTTTTGTATCCAGGATACCACATACTTGATCAAGTGTGTTGCTATAATGTCATAATGAAATAGAGGCAATAAGCAGTGAGGAGGGAAATTCCTGGCAATATCCTATAAAATAGATCTGAGAGATTTAGAAACTGATTGAAAAATGAAATGCTTTAAGACTGGAAGAAACCTGATGAAAGAAAAATAAATACACTATCAAGTTTCAAGGCGTTGCAAAATTCTTTACAACTGATGGATTACTTTCTCAAATTAAGTGTCACGATCCCAGTTGATGTTATAGCTGGACGGGAAGGGCTCAGAATGCAACCCTGGCTCAAAAGATTGGGGGCGCAATTCTCCCCCCCCCCCCCCCCCCAACGGCGGGTGGGAGAATCGCGGGGGCGCCGGGTGAGTCTCGCCACGCCGCCCCGGCACCCGCACGTGATTCTCCCACCCCCACCCCCCCCAAACCGGCGCGCCGAGATTTACGGCTGGCTGCTCGGAGAATCGCCGCTCGCCACTTGTAACGGGCGAGCGGCGATTCTCCGGCCCGGATGGGCCGAGCGGCCTGCCCAATACGACGTATTCATTTAAAAATGGGGTCCCAATCTCTTCCTGCACTGAGGAGCCCTGCTCGCCAGAGATCCCCAGGCAGGAATGAATGTTGAGTGCGGCCTCAGGACTGCGTTCCCCGCTGGGCACGATGAAAGAACAGAACACTGTTAGATAGCGGGGTCATTCCCGGCACTACAAATGCCGGGAACAACCTCACTAATCCCACCCAGAATAGACTCTGTTTTTTTTTGTTAGAGTACGCCCCAAGTGTGGGTGAATATCGGTCAGGATCTCACCAAAAAGCCGACGGGAAACAACCCGTCATTCCCGCCCAAAATGGAACTAGAAATGTTTTGGTTGAATCGCGCCCAATATTTACACTTCACGCCGTAGCTCCCTCTATCACAATAGAATCCCAGTTGGGACTGAAATCAATCCCCACACATACAAACATCTTTGTCCAGCATGAATCAAACTACTGGTCCCTTCCAGGCACAGAAACATTCGAGTCATAGTCATAGAGAAACATTAAATCATTCCACCTAAAATTATACCTTATTTCTAACCTTTACCAATACAGATGTAAAGAAGATCCCACAAACAAGAAATAGTCAGCTTTTGGTGTTGATAAATATGTAAATGGCTTTGTTACATATATATGGAGAGGCAGTGGTGTAGTGTTATTGTCACTGGATGAGTAATCCAGAGACCTAGAGTACAGGTTCCAGGTTCAAATCCTGTCACTGCAGATGGTGAAATTTGAATTCAATAAAAATCTGGAATTAAAAGTCTAATGATAACCATGAAACCATTGTCGTAAAAGCCCATCTGGTTCACTAATGTCCTTTCGGGAAGGTAATCTGACCTATATGTGACTCCAGACACACAGCATTGTGGTTGACTCTTAACTGTCCCTCAATGGTAGTTAGGGGTGGGCAATAAATGCTACAACAGGAAACATGTGGGATTGCTGGCTTCTATTCCGCTGTCCCCGCCATCAGCTCCCTCGCTCCGGCATCATATTTGAAGTGCAGCTGTGCACAGCCTTCTCAATGTTGGCGCCCAGGATGGCTCCACTTAAAAACATGGATCCAAAAACCTAAGGAGACAGCAGCCACCAAATTCAGTGACGTCTCATATTACCTGGACGCAATTGAGGCCCTCCACAATATCCTCTATCTTCCTCTACCTGAGGAAGGAGCAGTGTTCCGAAAGCTCGTGTTTGAAACAAACCTGTTGGACTTTAACCTGGTGTTGTAAGACTTCTGTGCTCTGTCTTTATGTAGGGGACAAGCTCGTACATAATCACAGGGCGAGGTCCCAGACCGGAGGTGAAGTACCGGAAATCAAGGTCCTCTCTCAGTTTGAAAACCAACCATAAAGCTGGCCAGAGAGGAAATTGACCGTGCCTCCGTCGATGGTGGGGTAGGTGCCGCAAACCCAAGTGAGGATCCTGCCCCAGTTCGTCCCTCAAACAACCACACTGTGAGTGCGTTTTCCTCTTCTAGAGTCACTTATCGTGTACTACTTACCTCTCCTTTCTTTCATCGGCACCTCTGGAAAGCTCCTGAGGGCATCCACAAACCAGACCCTCAGCTCCATCCCCGATGACACCTCGGATGAGGAACCAGGGGATGCCACAGCAGAAGATGAATCATAGTGATAGGATGGCAGCTGCCATGGTGACCTTGATCCATGGCATCATTCCTGCAGCGGTGTAGGAGCTGCTCTCCATTGCAACAACCTTTGGTAGCATTCATCATTGGCCATGCAAGAGGGGATGTGGTACCTCGGGAGCCTGGGGCACCCATAGCGAGGGGAACCAGCAGCTGGACACCCCAGGGTCATTCACCCAGGTGACTCCAGGACTTCCTGGCGGATCCATCACCTCCAACTCCACAGGCCTAGGAGGGTGCACCTGCCACACAGTCAGATCCCCAAGGCAGGCTAGGGTCTTCCAACTCTCAGCCCATCAGAGGCCACCCGCCAAGGTCATCGCAGTCAACAGGGTATAGCAGTCAGTAGGCTGCCTCCACCTCCATGTTGGGTGTCGGGGAAGAACCAAGACATGGCGGTAGGGTTAGGAAAATTACAAAGATTCAGGAGCACAGTGGGGACTTGGGTATTCACAGTGTGTATATTGTGTACATAAATATAATTAGAATCGCACCCATTTCACATCTCCTTGTGTTTGCCTCCTTTCATCATGAACTATGTTGCTGTCAATCAGGTCCCCTCCTCACTTGACATGGATGTCACCACCATGGCTCTCTCGTCACTGTCATGTGTTTCCCTATCACCACAGTGTGTGGCCCTTTTCTGATCATTCTCAACATCAGTGATTTCTCAATCTTAATGTTAAATTTGTTTGTGGAATGAAACTCGTTCACAGGATTTGCAGGATCATGTTCTGTTTATTCTCCGTTGTGTGTTTGAGACAGAAATGTTCTCCTATCTTGTCTGTGTCCGTGAAAGGTGAGGGTGCCGTGTACAAAGAGCGATGTGTTTACACAGGGAGAAGGGAAATATCAGGTGCAGCTCCACATGCCCACTGTCTCTCGGCAGCGTTTTCAGGCTATGAGCTCATACTCAGAGCTTGTGTGCACTGCTGTCAGCCAACCGCTTTTCACTTTCAGAGTATACATCTGCTAAGCTCACCAACAAATGGGGGCACTTTGCCAACTCAAGGTGATGAAGCTCTGATGCATTATTGTCCTGGCGCTCAAATGTCCAACTTGAGTGTCTCTCACCCGGTAGCTGTGTCTATTGTGGGGACAAGGCTCTCGTCACAAAACAGGATGCAGCGATGCGCACCCCCTCACCTGAGCTCTCGCCGAGGTTACTGATACTAATTCCAAATGGTGATGTCTGGCAGCAATAGAGGCTTTGAGCATGCTCTGGAAGTCCACACCATTACTTTAGACAACGTTGAGGGGATCAATGGGAGAGGAGTGAGAATGTCCTGAGGTTGAAGTGTGCTCTTTATTAGCAGTAACCGTGCCCTTCAGGGCTTCAGGGTGCCTGAGCATTTTGAACGTTACAAGAGCCAAGGTTGGCCTGAGGGCACAATGTCTGTGTTAAAGTGGAGGCATTTTAATATCTGACGGGCAAGTGTTTGGCGTTGTCATGCTCTGGTGGTCCATATCCATACTAATCTGTGGATACCTAATTGAGAGTGCCGGATATCAGCGATTTGGAAGAATCGAGGTGACTGAGTCATCTCGAACTGGATTCAGAACAGCGGAACATCATCGGTTGCCTTGAACCAAATGTGAATTATCTGATTCATCATCGATGTTACATTGATCTGACCCAGCGACAGTGAAGGAACAACGATATGTTTCCAAATCAGGATAGTGAGTGACTTGGAGGGAAATCTCCAGGTGGTGGGGTTCCCAGGTATCTTCTGCTCCTGTCCTTCTGGATGGCAGTGGTCGTGGTTTTGGAAGGTGCTGCCTAAGGTACCTTGGTGAGTTACTGCAATGCATTTTATGGACGGTATGCATGGCTGCCATTGTGCGTTGGTAGTGTATGGTGTGCATGTTTGATCTACGGATGCCAATCAAGCTGGGCTGTTTTGTCCCAGATCGTGTTGAGTGTTGTTGGAGCTACACTCATCCAGGCAAGCGGAGAGGATTCCATTACACTCCTGACTTCTACCTTGTAGGTGATGGACAGGCTTTGAGGAATTAGGAGGTGAGTTAGTCACAGCAGGATTCCTAGCCTCTGACCTGCTCTTGTTACCACAGTATTTATAATGGCTAGTCCAGTTTAGTTTCTGGTCAATGGTAACCACCAAGATTTTGATAGTGGAGGAGTCAGCGATGGTAATGCCATTGAATGTAAAGGGGCATTGGTTTGTTTTATTAAGTCACAGAGAGTTCACACGAGTTGTATCAAAGAAATGTAGGTTTATTTACAAGACTATAATACACAGCTCGGACTTGACGGTCAGTGCCAACTTTACATGAATATAGATTGAGTTTCCGCCATCCCCTTAATGAGGGAGCTCGTACTCTGGAAGGGACATGGGGAAGACAATTATTACCACCCCGTAAGTCCTGTGCGGCGGGGTATGACTGGTGGATTCTCTCTTATTGGAGATGGTCATTGCCTGCCACTCATGTGGCATGAATGTTACTTGCCACTTGTCAGCCCAAGCTTGGATATTGTCTAGGCCTAGCTGCATTTGGACATGGACTCCTTCAGTATCTGAGGAATCACGAATGGTGCTGAGCATTGTAGAATTATCAGTGAACATCGCCACTTCTGACCTTATAATGGAAGGAAGGCCATTGATGAAGACGGCTGGGTCAAGGAAAATACCCTGATGTACTGCTGCAGTGATGTCCCAGGACTGAGATGACTGACCGCCAACAACCACAGCCATCTTCCTTTGTGTCAGGTATGACTCCAACCTGTGGAGAGTTTTCCCCCTCATTCCCATTGACTTTAGTTTTGATAGGGCTCCTTGATGCCATACTTGGACAAATGCTGCCTTGATGACAAGGGCAGTCAGTCTCATCTCACCTCTGGAGTTCAGCTCCTTTGTCCATGTTTGAACCAAGGTTCTAATGAGGTCAGGAGCTGAGTGACCCTGACAGAACCCAAACTGAGCGTCAGTCAGCAGGTTATTGCTGAGTTCCGCGAGGGTCACTCAGTCTGGGCCCTCTCCCGCCGATTGTGGGAGAACGTTTCCTTCGGAGACAAAGAGAGCATCATTAGCCACACATGTGGTTCACAGTTGTGGGGGTGGGGGGGGGGGGGTGTGGTGAAGGGAGGGTTTGAATGGGGTGTTTGAAGGGGTGGGTGGAGGGAAGGTTGAGGGCGAGGCGGGTGGAGGGAGGGTTTGGTGTCGCTTGGGGGGTTGTGGGGTGGATGATCCCTTAGAGGGGTGGGGAGCGTTGGTGTCTGCTCACTCATGCTGCCCAGTGTAGGTCTTGACCTTCTTCCGACTACTGACGAGAATAGACACTCCTGACCCCTTAGCCCGTACCAACTGGGAAGCCTGCAGTCTCAGGACAGAAGAAGAGGCCATTGTTCCCTGATCCAGTGGGTTCCCTTATCGAAGATAAGTATTGGCTTATAGTGGTAGGAATAGTTTAGTCCACTAGCATTAGTTGCATGAGTATCGATTTACTGTGTAAATAATAAATGTGTTTGATTGAACCTTACTAACTGGTGTATTGAGTCATTGATCTGAACTTGAACTTGAACCTCGTGGCGGTATCATAAGGATACCTGTCGACTCTAGAGCTAAGGAATAAAACAGAGCCAATTGAGAGTTAAGCACACTCACCAGAACGAGCAACAGTACACTTGCTCCACGCCAAACCCCAGTATGCCTATGTGGAGTTCCCCGACGGCCGCCAAGATACTGTCTCCCTCAGGGACCTGGCTCCCTCAGGTTCCACTCCAACACACTCCCCACCCACGCGCCACCCTCCCCTCCCCCGGCGCTCCCAACATTAACCCCACCAGGTCCATCCCTCCTTCCCCTGCCCACGAAAGAGAACGAGGAAGATTTTGGCACGCTCCCAGGGTCATCCGACTACTGACCAGCACCAACACCGCCAGCACCGACGTCGGCGACACCAGCACCGCCAGCACGGACATCGCCACCACAGTTACGTCGCTCCCAGCGAACCATCAAAGCACCGGATTGACTTAACCTCTGTCTGTGTGGAGTCTGCACTTTTTCCCCGTGTCTGCATGGGTTTCCTCCAGGTGCTCCAGTTTCCTCCCACAAGTCCTGAAAGACGTGCTTGTTAGCTGAATTGAGCATTTGAATTCTCCCTCTATGTATCCGAACAGGCACCAGAGTGTGGCGACTAGGAGCTTTTCACAGTACACAGTACCATCATAGCAGTGTTATTGCAAGCCTGTCAACTTGCGACACTCATAAAAAAAATTACAAAATATATATATAAATTGTATGTGGGTAATATAAGGGTTAATTGTGTTTATAAATATTGTTGAATTTTGAACTTGTGTTTGTGGTTTGTTTCATAGAATCACAGAATTTACAGTGCAGAAGGAGGCCATTCGGCCCAGAACGAGCAACATTTAGTGGCGACTCCGCCAGGACTCGACTAGAAGTGGCACCCCTACTCCGAGAGAACCCAGCAATTTGAATCAGAAATCCAATTGGGAAAAAGGAAAAATCCACAAGTGTTCAAGTAGTTCACATCAATCCTCACAATTCAGAAGTGTGTTTTTGCATGCGTAACTAACAGGGTTATAAGGTAAAACCGAGAGATTTGTTGCGAAAAACTGTCGGGAGTTTATACATCGGAAATTCGCGAAAGCCGTACCCGTATTTATAGCACCGCCTTTGTACCCCTCATTCTAAATTTAAGAGAGAGCATTGAGATAGGAGAGATGGCCATGCAGGCAATGGAACGCCTCATGCACTCCCAGGAATTCGTGATCGCAGCGACCAGCAGCAGAGTAGGACAGTGTCCCGTTTGGGAACTGGAGATCAGAAAATACCTCAAAGGGAAAGGATGGCCCCTTTGGAGCGAATTCTGTTCGAATGAGGAAACAGGTCCCGGGAGTATAGGACATATTTGGTGGGAGAACCTGTGTGAGATACATAAAAAGAGTTTGAGTAAAGCACGTAAGCCGATGGTAATCGTGTCCTGTTTGGCACAATTGCGAGGCACAGAGGAGGTCGTCAGGAAGCTCCGCGCAGATTTAGAGGAAAGGAATAGAATGAGTAAAGTGGACGTCAGTGATGTCGAAAGAGAGAATATAGAGTTAAGAAGGAGGCTTGCAGCAAAAGATGTAGAGGTGGATGATGCCAAGAGGGCACACCAGTCTTGTCTGGCGCACTTAAGCAGCTCCCAAACACAACATGAAAAGGCCTATCAGGATATGCAGCGCGCAGTCTTGATAAGAGAGGAAACCAAGAAGCAGGTAGAGGCATTGCAGAAGCAATGCAGCAACCTGAAGGCAGCTTTAAGAGCACTCCATGCTGCCACCACTGAGCAAAGGCAAAGCTCAGTGGACCACGCTAAATGCCGAAAGCAGATTGCGGAACTACAATCTCTGCTTTCTGTTCAAAATGGGTTCCAAACCACATTTGGGACACAATTAGATGAAGAAAATGGCCCAGATTGGCAGGAATTGAACGAGACAGCACAGCGATATGTTCAGGGAACATGTGCGCCAGAAACGCAGCAGAAGAGGAAAGCATCCCAACCCCCCACAGAACAGATAGCACCCGCACCCATGAATCCAGTCACCACCCAACGCAAAGCATCCGCAGACGGCGCACCAAATTTCACTTACACCACCCCCTTAACCGTGACCCAATTACGGGACGTGTGTGCCAAAATCACACCGTTCCTCCCCACCGCAGACCCCCACCAATTCTTCACGAGAGTAAAGCAACAGGCGACCATGTACGGCCTGGGTGAGCGTGAGCAGGTGAAGCTCACTGTTTTATGTCTAGACCCCTCAGTAGTAGCAGCCCTTCCAGACCCACAGAACGTTGGAGGAGGCACCCTAGAAGAGATGCATACATCGATTCTCGATGCGATCGGATACAACAGAGGTGACCCCGTAGAAGGCCTAAACAAGTGTCGGCAAAAGAAGACCGAGCACCCCACAGCATTTGTAGGAAGGCTGTGGATACATTTCACGGCAGTATTTGGGAACTTTAACTCCAGACAACATGGCTAAATGGACCCGCACCCTTATCTCCCATGCCACAGAGGCAGGACAGAAAGCGTGCGCGAATTATGAACCATCGGAAGACGCACATAATGAGAAATGGGTGCTAAAAAGGTTGTCCCGCGCTTGGGAGCAATCTGTACAGAGTAAGCCCACAGTTAGGAAACCCGAAGATCAGCAGGCAGAGGCTGACATTCAGTCAGTGAGAGCGCACCAAAACCCCGCCTGGGTGAATGAAGGAAAGAACACACCCCCACACAGCTTCTATTAGACTGACGACTGAAGGACGTCATAGAATTTACAGTGCAGAAGGAGGCCATTGGGCCCATTGAGACTGCACCGGCCCTTGGAAAGAACACCCTACCTAAGCCCACACCTCCACCCTATCCCCGTAACCCCACCTAACCTTTCTGGACACTAAGGGCAATTTAGCATGGATAATTCACCTAACCTGCACTTCTTTGGACTGTGGGAGGAAACCGGAGCACCCGGAGGAAACCCATATAGACACGGGGAGAACATGCAGACTCCACACGGACAGTGACCCAAGCCAGGAATCGAACATGGGACCATGGAGCTGTGAAGCAACTTTGCAAACCACTGTGCTACCGTGCCACCCATAAATAAAGACACCCTAGGTAAATAAGTAAACTGGTCGAAAGTGAGAATGTGAAGCAAGGGTTAATGAAATGAAATGAAATGAAAATCACTTATTGTCACGAGTAGGCTTCAATGAAGTTACTGTGAAAAGCCCCTAGTCGCCACATTCCGGCGCCTGTCCGGGGAGGCTGGTACGGGAATCGAACCGTGCTGCTGGCCTGCTTGGTCTGCTTTAAAAGCCAGCGATTTAGCCTGGTGAGCTAAACCAGCCCCTTTGTTAATAGCTAGAACAATCCAGAATTAATGGGACACATTAGTGGAAAGTTACTAATAAGGGAGTTATTATTTAATTCGTGAGCCGACTCATGACAGTAAGCCAAATAGCCTTGAGAAACAAGGAAGATGGCTGGATGACGGAATATGAAATGTGGGAGCCATTGATACTGTGGCTGAACACCTGTTGTTTTGCTAAAATTGCTATATACTTATGTGCCAATAGATAACCTCAATGTCTGTAAAATCATGTATTGAAAATATGGCAATTACAAGTTAATCATGTATTAGATCTTTGGTAAAAACAAGCTATATTTTGTAATGGGGGCAAGCTCAAGTGAATATAAGGGACAGCCCCTTAAAAAAAACATACAAAGACAGAATGTTTTGAGCAAAACTTGGGCACACTCAGAGGTGTTTCTTTGGAATACCTAGAGGGCTGCCCCGATCGCAATAAAGAATATTCTAAAGTACGAACGTGTTCGAGACCGTCTCTTCCGGACTGAGAGACAAGTGAATTAGAGACACATTCACATAAGTACCTGAGGTTTTACAGGTACAACACTGCCCATTCACCATATTGGATGCCCGGGAGCCTATTTGTCAACTGGAAATTGGCTTTTATGTCATCAAATTGTTTGGTCAAAAGATCTTTCCTTCTCAGCGACAATTGAAGAAGAACTAAACTGACATTGGTTAAAGATCTTGAAGTAATGATATCACTGAAATGTTATTGTGATAAAAAAAAAAGGAATACTTGCATTTATTTAGTGCCTGTCATGGCCACCAGATGTCTCAAAGCACAATACAGTCAATGAAATACTTTCTGAAGTGCAATCACTGGTGTGTTGGAAATGGGGCAGCCAATTTGTGCACAGGGAGATCCCACAATCAGCAATATCACAATGACCAGATGATACGTTTTTCTTCAAAATAGTGCCGTGGCATTTTTACATCCACCCGAGCAGGCAGATAGGGCCTTAGTTTAAGGTCTCATCTGAAACTCGGCACCTCTAACAATGCAGCGTTCCCTCAGTACTGCACTGGAGTGTCAGCTTTGTTTTTTGTGCTCAAAAGTGGGACTTCAACCTGGAACCTCAGAGGCAAACGTGACACCATGATGACTGAGATGTTATATGATGATGTCACCATGGGAACAGTTTGGTGCAACCAGGAAATTGATTTGCACTTGGGAAGCAAATGATTGGATTTTTAAGATTCTGTTTATATTTTTATATAATTAACTTATGACCAACCTCGTTTCTTGAAGGTGCTTTGAGGAAACATCATTTATCCTGGAGTCAAAGTAGTGTTCGTCTGATTTCTCTTTGGCACACCGATTACTTTGACTGCCTCTGTCTCCACAACACTCATCTTCCTGCTTACTCTTTCTACGACCGCAGTTGTAACATCTGATGTGGTGTACTTTACAATGCCCGTTATCAGACTGAAGCTCACAATCTATGCAGAAATGGGAAAAAAATGTCATTCGGATCCACAACACGCAGAAAGTATACTGTCTCCTGATGGCGCAAAGCAACAAATACAAACTAGAAGGTCTCAGCCTCGATATCCATTACCTGTTGAGTTCAAGCTTGTGATTGCCATTCATTAACTCTTGGAACGCTGGGTGAGGACAGATTCAGGTTCAACTCTGATGCTCTGCACAGTCAAACTGTCTTCAAACTTAGTTGACGAGTGGCTACATTAAAGTACCAATGTTGGCTCGAAAGCAATGTTTTCTGGTCTCTTGCATTCCAATCTGCCTCTGCCTCACTGAAACAATGCGTGTCGAGAGGTTGTTTGCAGGAACCAGACAGCAGCTATACAGAGATGATTCATTGCTACAGCTCCCACAGTAATTTATTCCACTGGGCTTCAAATCAACTTGTTCTCTCCTCTTCAATATGACTCAGGCAGACAGTTGTTGGCCAGGCCCTTTTGGTAGCTGCAGTGAACAGTGCAGTGAAACACTTACCAGTATCGTAAAGAGCAGAGGTACAACTGGGAGTCTGTCCTGCACTAAATAGGTTCCACCACAGGAAGGTGTATTGGGAACAAGATGGCGTCAGATTAGTGAGTGAAAGTCTGGTTCAAATACACCTCTGGTGAATTTCCAACCCTTGAGACCAATAATGCTCACACTCACACATCCACACAAGGCCCCAATCTAATCCTCCCAGTCATCCCAACACCTCACCCCAATCTAACCCTCCCAATCATCCAGTCATCCCAACACCTCACCTCAATCTATCCCTCCCACTACTGGCTCCCCAATTTAAAAAAAAATAATTTAGAATGCCCAATTAATTTTATCCAATTAAGGGGCAATTTTAGCATGGCTAATCCACCTAGCCTGCACATCTTTGGGTTGTGGGGGCGAAACCCACGCAAACACAGGGAGAATCAGCAAACTCCACATGGACAGTGACCCAGAGGCGGGATCGAACCTGGGACCCCAGCGCCGTGAGGCTGCAGGGCTAACCACTGGGCCACCGTGCTGCCCTTCCCCAATCTAATCATAACATCACTGCCCCCCCAATCTTAACCTCCCACCATCGCCCCCTCCAATAAAAACCTCTCACCATCGCCTCCCCCAATCTAATCCTCCCACCACCGCACACCCAATCTAATCCCCCACCATCGGCCCCCCAATCTAATCCTCCCACCATCGCCTCCCCCAATCTAATTCTCCATTAACAACCCTCCTCCCAATCTAATCCTCCGTCACTGCCCTCCTAACCAGATCCTCCCACCATCACCCCACAATCTAATCCCACACCATCGGCCCCCCAAACTAATCCTCCCACCGCGCCCCCAATCTAATCCCCCCCCCACACCCCCAATCTAAT